>NW_027203140.1:0-104743 GCF_024711535.1 Dipodomys merriami
TCCCCCCACCCAATTATACCCCCCTCCCCCCCCGACATTGTAAAGCTGGTTTTGACATGACATTTTGTACTTCTCATTGTTGCAACAGGTCCACCTGAATCCTTAAACGACTTGTTTGCCCCCATCTCCTCCACATGTTATGCTGACATCAAATATAGTGAAAGCGGGGGTTACACTGTGGGAGAGGGACATACAAAGCAACAAAGAAATAATCTTATAAATGCATTAGAAACAAATGCATGAAAGAAACGAAAACATTAAAATACATATTTAAGGGTTCATTTTCCTAACATCACATTATCTGACTTTTTCTGTTTGACTCATACCTATACTAGATATTGCAAATAAGGGAAACCATGGGACCTATGCTTCTTTGGGCCTGGCTTACTTCACTTAATATAATTTTTTCCAAGCCTTTCCATTTCCTAACAAATGGGGAAATGTCATTCTTTCTGATGGAGGCATAGAATTCCATTGTGTATAAGATCTTTACTAGCCATACAACGGACAAGGGTCTCACATCTAAAATATACTTGGAACTAAAAAAATTAAACCACCCAACAACAAATCCTCAAAGAAACAACTGCCCAATAAATAAGTGGGCGAAAGACTTAAAGAGAAGCTTCTCTGAAGAAGAAAGAAGGATGGCCAATAGACACATGAAGAAATGTTCAACATCCCTAGCTATAAAAGAAATGCAAATCAAAACAACATTGAGATATCACCTCACTCCAGTTAAAATCTTATATTCTAAGTTGAGTGCAGATCTGTTTCCATTTGTGTCTTGTTATTCTGATATGAGAAAAGGTGGTAACATTTGTTATGTGATTCAATGACACCAAGTAGGTGACTTCTGGAAGGTGAAGATTCACTAGCAGCTTGTCAGAGATCACATCCCCATGAGCAACACTGAACTATCTTAATGAAGTTTTACAAGAGTTGCTGAAATAATGTGATCCCATACAATTTTGGATGTGGTAGGGGACTGAGAAAGGTGTGTGTACTTAAATTACTGTCCTTACATAGTTTTTGGATTGTTCCATGGTCCTTAGCTTACCTGATTTTTAGCCTATGTTTGATAATATAATCTGTGGCCTTTCTAGAAATCTGTCTGTCTGATTCTAAGGTATCTTTACAAGACTATTTTTCTATGGTTTTCTCTGTTCATTCTGTTTCCTGCTTATTAGATTTCTTTACGTCCTTCTTTCTAATTTGTCTCTTTTTCTCTCTGTCTCTTTCTCTCATTTCCTCTTCTCTCCAATTATCTCTTCGTTTTTTCTTCAAATGCTCTATTTGGGAACCAGTTTTTCTTATTGATCAATTTTCCTTTGCTGATATGTCTCTTAAAATGGACATTTCTCTTACCATTGTAGAGGAAAATTGTTGTTAACCATAATCCGACATAGTTATATATTAATCTGGAGCCAAAGAAAATCAGACAAACACATATATAAAGAAAAAGAGATTGCTGGGTCATAGGGGAGCTCTATGTGGAGTATTTTGAGCACCAATCCCACTTTTGGGTATTTACCAAAATGTTCACAAACAAAACCACACTAAAGGTACCAGCACGACTATGTTTATTGCAGCATTATTTACCATAGCTAAAATAGGGAACCAACCCAGATTCCCCTCAGTAGATGAATGGATCAAGAAAATGTGGTATATATACACAATGGAATTCTATGCCTCCATCAGAAAGAATGACATTGCCCCATTTGTTAGGAAATGGAAAGACTTGGGAAAAATTATATTAAGTGAAGTAAGCCAGGCCCAAAGAAACATAGGTCACATGGTTTCCCTTATTTGCAATATCTAGTATATGTCTGAGTCAAGCAGAAAAGGCCAGATAAGTTGATGTTAGGGAAATGAACCTTAAGATATGTATTCAAATGTTTTTTTTTCTTTCATGCAATTGTTTCTAACACATTTATTTGATTATTTCTTTGTTGCTTTGTATGTCCCTCCCCCATGATATAACCCCTACTTTCTCTGTATTTGATGTTGGTATAATTTGTGTAGGGGAAGGGAAAAAACAAATCGTTTAAATAGGGATACAAGTGTACCTATTGCAACAATGAGATGCACAAGTCATTATGTCGAAAAAGAATTTTACAACTTTTTTGGGCTGGGAGGAGGTTTGGTTGGGGGGGGCGGAGGGAGGATGGGAAGTGGAAACAAATGAAGAGGCTACAATGCTTTATAAGAGTGTACACATTATCTTGCCCATATAATTATAACCCCTCTGTACAGCATTTTCACAATAAAAAAGCAGAAAAAAGCAAAAAAAAAATAAATATAAAAGAGAGATATAGTGAAACCTGGGTTCCCAAGGCTAAGTAGCACTTGGGCCTTGAGTCTCTACAATCAAACATTTTTTCTTGAATTTACATAGAGCAAGTAACCATGGATACATGAAAAAATATAAAGCATCTAGCTAGGTACGAGTTACTCACACCCATAATCCTAGCTAATCCGGAGGCAAAGATATGAGGATTGCAGTTCAAAGCCAGCAGGGTCAGGAAAGTCATTGAGACACTCATCTCAAATTAATCACCAGAAAACTGAAGTGGTGCTATGGCTCAATTGGTAAAACAATAGCCTTGAGTTGAAGACCTCAGGAACAGTACTGAGGCCTAGAGTTCAAGCCCCATGACCAAGAAAATAAATAAACATCTATATTAATATTACCATCAGAGCCGAAACAGAGTTTGTGAGAGACACTTTTTTCCCTTGTTTTGAGAGAGGAGACTGCAACCAGACAATGTCTAGACCTGATATACACATCACCTTTGCCTTCAATGTCAACAGCACTGAAAATTCAGCATTTCCAGCACTAAGGAAGGAGTGTGACACTCCAGTCTCTTAACTCTCTCAAGAATTGTCTGTTTTAACCCTTCTGTGGCCAGCCCTCAGGATTCTGAGATGTCAGGGTGGACTTGCCACCTCATAGCATTTCCACTTTTAGCTCAACTTCAGAGTTCTCTGCAGACAGTTAATAGCAACAAAAAGATTTTCCTGACTCTATTTTCTTTTTTTGGCCTAACCTCATTTGATGTGATACGGTTTCAAATTAAATATTGTATTTTCTTTCTAATAAATTTAACTGTTGTTCTAACTGCTGTAGATTTTCTTCAAAGGAAGTAGTTTAGGCTAGCACATTGCATGGAGGAATTTTTTTCAAATGACTTTAATTGTTATAACAGAGGTGATATACAGAGAGATTCCAATTATGTGAGTCAGTTAATGAGTATATTTCCTTTCATACACTGTCTTCCATTCCCTCATTCTCTCCCAGTTCCTCCCTTGCGTCTATACTCATGAGTTATATAGTTTACTTCATCAATGTCTAATGACCTCCACTACTACACTTTTCCACCCTATTTGCCTTGAGTTCTACAGCTTTCCCTGTGATGAGCAGACTACCAAAGAAGGAATACAATTCTGAATTTAGGACAGAATGGTTATAGTAAAAGAGACCTATCTCAGGCATTCAGAGATTAGAAATGTGGAGAAATATCTTCAGTTATGTAGGTCAAACATGGAAGAGAATGTGGCAAGCCCAAAGCCAAATGCCAAAGGGAGAGAAATTTAACAAAATACCCTGAAGTTGAAACAAGTTTTAAAAGGGAGAGCTGGGCTTAATGGGAATAGGGCAGAAGAATGGAGATGGAAATGGTTGACTAATACAGTCATAACCCTCAATGTACATATTTGAGAATATAAATAGGAAACTTGAAGGGAAAATGGGATTGGGGTAAGTGAAGGAAGAAAAATGGAAAGTGTGAAAATGATCCAGATGCATTGTACATTGAAATGCACATGTACACTCTCTTCAACACTGACATGATGAAACGAAATCCCTTTGCACAACTAGCTAAAAATTAAGTTTTTGAAGTTTGAATATTGAGACCAGAAGCATAAGCATTTAGAGATAAATTAGAGGATTGCATCGACATATTCTTGAGGCTTGTGCTCCTTTCAATATACAAAAATTAATAAGTGTCAAATCTACTGCAAATGTAAATTTTATTTTGTAAATTCGTTTTGCAAATTACTTAGAATATACAGAACCAAATAACACTATTCCTTCCCTTCCAATAATAAAAGTCTTATTGACCTTTAAGTTGCTCAGTTGTTTCTAAATATCTTAAAGTAATGCATTGGAACTAATTTCATTCTACATTTAATTTTAACTTTTAAATCACTAAATTCTTTTAAAATCCTCTCACTTTGATACAGGTCTGGATAGATAACTGATGTGGGTAGAATCAAAATTACATATATGCTTACCTAATTTTCTCACTTCTGGGCCATTGAATACAGATGGTCCTTGTTAGGAAAATGGAGGCGAGTGGAAAAGGAATAGGATGGACTTGATCATCAACAAACAAGGACTGTTTTTATTGATGAACAGTGAGGGGCACAGCCTTTCCAGTGGGTTTGGAGGTTGTGTGAGGGAGCTGGGACAGGATCAGGGTTTTTATAAAAGATCTGAGCAAGGAGGTAGAGGTTAATGAAAAGCTCCTAGGTCAAGAAAGGTGGGGGCCTTTCAGTTGGGACCACAATGGGATGTGTACAGCTGGGCTTAGGTGGATTGCCCTTCCTGTAATTCAAAGGAGTTCACAAATACCCGGGATTTAGGGTCGGGGTCAATTCATCATATTCCATCTTGATAGAATGTTAGGGCCAAGAGGTGAGAGGCAAGTTCTTCATATAGGGTCTTTGAGACATAAAAAGAATTGTGATGAGTGGGAGTATCATGGAGTTATGAGAACAAAGCAGATTCCCATCATTTGTAACCCTGAAGGAGTATAAAATGTGGAGGGGCATCATGGTCTTTTCTGGCTATTTCCTGCTGGCATGAGGGTTTAAAGGAGTCACTGGGGCTGGGGTCTTTCAGGTCTGTGTTGGATCCAGGGCAGTGTCAGCAAAGCCTCTGGTTGCCTGCAGTAATAGGATGGCCTTGACTTGGTCCCAGATCCTGAATGAGGACTGTTATCCTGTTAGAGAGAAACTTGAAAATGATGAGATCAGTCAAAAGGCTGACAAGGTGGCAGGACTAGTTCATATGAGTGACACAGTAAAACAAACCCTGGGCACAAGCCATAAATGTTCCATTTGTATCATGAGCCCATAACCAGTCAGAAGTTAGGCCTGGATTGGAGAAGTTAAGGGCCTGGTGTGAGACCTTGATCATTTCCTATCAATAGCAGGTAACAAAGGCAAGAATGTAAATTCCTGTCCAGTTAGAAGTTAGACAGATACAGACAGTAGATGGACAAGCTTCTCAACTTGTGTCTATTGACCGCTTGGCTCTGGTTAATTTTGAAAAGGTAGGCACGAAGTGGCTGATGTGACATCATCTCTTATTCTTTTCCACCTTGTCCTGGACGTGTAGGTGCTTGTGGCTTAGATATAGGCTTTGGACTCAAGGCCTGAGGGAATTCCCTGAGCACTTCAGCTCAAAGCTAGCACTTTGAGTCACAAGCTCACTTTTAGCCGTTGGCTCGTTAATTTTTGAGCCTGCTTCCAGCCTGGCTCTTTGCTGATTATAGAGTCTCAGAGGGATTTTTCTGCCCAGGCTGGCTTTGAACTGCAATATTTGCCACAGAAAATCTTTTATTATTTCCAATTAAAGCAACCAGAAATTAATAGGAACAAGTAGAGCTTACATGCATCCTGTCAAGAATTGATCAACAAATACTTGCCAGAACTCTACAATGACAAAACTCAATTGATGGGATGAGAGTTTGAACACAGCTTGGATGCCTGGAAAACCTGATAACCAATTTTACAAGAGGCTGTCCTGGCCTACACATGTTTTAACACCATAACAATGCAGCTGGCTTTCTCAGGTCAGGCTTGGAAAGGTTTCCAGAGAGTTTTCCAGGAGTCTTAGTTTTTGTAAATCTAAAGCAGTCTTTTATCAAGAATCAGCTGTGTGTGATGGAGTCAGTCAGAAGTCCAATCTACCATGGTGGAGGTAGGATAGTCCAAGCAAGATCTTGGCCAGAATCTGTCCCTCGGATGAATTGTTAGATCTCCTGCTTTGTTGCTTACAAATTTATACAAAGATTGGTTAAGACACTTGACTTTAGATGGACATAGAGAATGACATGATAGTTTTAATGTAAATCACAGCCAACAATTACATACAAACTTTTACTCATAAACTGTCTTTTAAGGCATATTCATCCCATCTTCTACATACTCAAATTTTCTGACAGAAACAAATATGTGGAACAAACATTTTTAGAAAATTCTTACCTCCTTACCGGTGTTTATCCTCACAGCTGGCTAGGAGCTGAACTGGGTCTCACTACTTTTACTACTACCCTTGAAAAAGATGTTTTCTTATAACAAACAGCACATTTGTTGAGAAATATCACTACCAAGAATTATAAGAAGATAATTTTTACACAGTTTTTATGTATTATAATGAGATTATGTTGAACGTGCTCTCTGTCTCTCTCTCTGTCTGTCTCTGTCTCTGTCTCTGTCTCTGTCTCTGTCTCTGTCTCTCTCTCTCTCTCTCTCTCACACACACACACACACACTTAAACAAACGTTTTAAGGCGCGTAGGTTTTTAAAAAAATGAAAATCGGCTATAAGATTGTTTGGAATTCCAATGGCAAAGTGATATTGTTTTGACCAATATGATAAAAAACCATGTGTTCAAGGCAATACCAAACAAAATGCAAGGCAAATTTTGACAAACAGAATTTCCACCTTTAAACAAACATTGACAACAAGAGAAGGAACCCTTTAAATCAATTTTGGTGATGAGGTGGTTTAGTATTTTAAATTGAACATTTTAACCATTAGAACAGTGAAGAGTATAGAGGAGATAGGTTGGTGGAAGTGTGGGGGTTGAAGAAAAACCCATCATGTGGTCTTTGTCTCTTGCTAGGTTCAGCTTCCAAGGCATGTAGAGAGAATTGGGGGAGGAGGTGGTTGAACAGGTTTGTAAGGGGAAAAGATAGCACTTTTAACCTGCAGATATTTAAAGGGAGGATGTGGCATAATGAAGTTACTGAAAAGGTAGTTTGAATAATTGGATAAAGTTATTGGAAGAGGTGAGAGGGAGGGATTTTTCTTTGGTAGCCACTTAGAGGAGAAATTAAGAATCTAGATTTTGAAGTGAGTGGACTCAGGAAAGAGGAAAGGACTGTATTATTGTCTAAGTCCCTAAGAGAAGAAGGATTGGCTTGTTTCTATTATGGGATTTCAGGGTGGTAAAGGAAGAGAGCAGCAAAATACAGAGGCTTTCCTCAGTGTGTTTGTCAGCCAGCCTCAGTCAATAACAGATTAACGAATTGTCCAGACCAGAGGACCATTTAATTATGGTCTGGAAGGGAAGAAGGTGTATTAGCCATAGAAGAGGGTTGAGAAATGTATAAGTATGGAGGGGTTTGTTTAGAAGGATTTTTAACAGGACTCATAGCTTGTTGTTTTACCTTTGGAGGCCTATGCCCACCCCCACCTTGTGTCAGCTACACAAGCATGCAGACAGGCAGGCACAGAGACTGGGGTCAGCAAAAGGAGTTTGCTTGAAACAGACACAGTTTTAGCCTAGAGAATATGGACCAACTGCAAATACCAAGAGTGTAGTTAGAAGAGCAAGGAAGGAGAAAAGGTTCTTTTGTGATGGAGGTCATCAAAGAAAAGAGAGATAGAGGGAAATGGAGAGGGGGAGAGAGACAGATTGAGTTGCTACAAGATAAGGAGTTACTTTTTTAGAGGAAACGTTGGGTGGCTCCTGGCAGAGAAGGGCTTGGTGAGCAAGGCAGGAGAGTGGAGAGGGAGCCCTCTGGAGTGGAGGTCAGAGAAGGACTTGGTGGACCAAACAGAACAAGCAAAGTGAGGATTTTCTGGAGCAGAGCTTGAGGAGGGCTTAGGTTTAGGGGACCTCAGACTCCTCCCAGTTTCATTGGAGAATTGTTTAAATCAGCAAGAGTGAAACCTAAGGTTCTGAATTTAGTTCAGCAGTGCCATGGTAATGAGACCAGATTTTGGAATAAAAACAAGTCAGTTTTGTTTTTTTATGACTGTAAATCAGTCAGCCCAAAGTCTTAAGTTTAGACAGCAGGCATGCCAATGGGGTGTCTTTGGGAGACAATTTGGAAATTTTGGTAGGACTATGGATCCTGTCCTGATGCTCCAGGCACCGCTGGTGCTTTGAGAAGCCAGACGGATGGATCCCAATAATTAAGAGAGGGCATCCCCAAAGGTCCTAATTAAAGGGTATCAGGGTATAAGGAAAGAAGAGACTTCTGGAGTCTCTGTACCCCACAGACAAGAAGGAAGGGAGGGAGTCCTGCCCTCCTGGGGTCCATGTCAGGTGCCTACACCACAGACCGGGCTAGTTACCTTGTCCTGAAGGCTTTTAGGTATTGGGTGAAGTCAGTCAAACAGTGAAGAGCCTCCTGCCTGGAGATCAGAGTCCAGGGACAGGGTAAAGGATAGAGAATAGGGGGAGAGATAAGGCCTTTTCTGAGCTTACGCACTGGGGCAATAATACCTCAAGCCACAGCAGCGTGGCCATCCACTGCTTGCACTGCTTACAAAAGCAAAGGCTAGGAGGTTTTTCAGGTGTCTGTTTAGCCCAAAGTAAGCTCAGAGGGCTCTGTGCTTCTGATGAAGAAAAGCCTTGGAAGGAGGAGGAAGGTAGCAGAAAGGCTCCGTGAGAGGTGGCAAGGAGGTGGGTGGCCCCTTGGCAGAGGGCACCTACTTACTCCTGGTGCGTTTTATCTCCTGGGTGTCAGCACCATATGTTAGGAAAATGGAGGAGAATGGAAAAGGAATAGGCCTGACTTGATCACCAACAGAAAGGACTCTTTATTGAGGAACAGCCAGGGGCACAGCCCTTCCAGCAGGAATGAGGTTGTGTGAGGTAGCTGGCACAGGATCAGTGTTTTATAGGAGATCTGATCAAGGAGGTAGAGGTTAATGAAAAGCCCCTAGGTCAAGAAAGATGGAGGACATTCAGTTGGGTCTGAGATGGGATGTTTACAACTGGGCCTAGGTGGATTGCCCTACCTGCACATCAAAGGAGTTCACACATACCTGGAATTATGCCTGGAGTCCGTATGGACTTGGGATAATAGGGTGGGGGTCAACCATTCAGGCCAATTGGAAAAAGTTAGCGTTCCGAGCTTTTCTGCATATAAACACTCCATCAACATTTTCTTATTAGAGGATTATTCAAGATTAGCTATATGTTGATTGATAATAACTGAGCTTGACAGAAAGGTGAGGGAAAACTGTCTAGTCTCCAATGAGGTTCTGACTTGTATTTCACAAAGTGTTATGAAAGCACTCAATGAGAAATCTTGTAGCTGCATTTCTTAAAAGTGCTTGCCTAGGGGCTGGGAATGTGGCTTAGTGGTAGAGCGATTGCCTTGCGTGTATGAGGCCCTGGGTTCGATGCCTCAACACCACATAAGCAGGAAAAAAAAACAGAAGTGGCTCTGTGGCTCAAGTGGTAGAGTGCTAACCTTGAGCTGAAGAGCTGAGGGACAGCTCCCAGGCCCAAAGTTCAGGCCCACGACCGGACCCCCCAAAAAAATTTAAAAACAAAAGTGCTTGCCTGGTTACACTTTCTGATAATGTGTCAATTCAAGTACTTCTTGGAGTTCCAAACCATTCAATTTTGCTGTATTAGAAACTTGTTACGTTTTGCAGACAGCTCTTGGTGATGAAATTTGTGCTTTTTAAAATTGCTTTCCCAATTCCATCCACAAAATGCAGACAAAAATTATCTGAAAAAATTCATATCTGTTGATATTGCATATACATTTACTTTCCATTACAAACCTAGAATGCGGTAAAATTTCTCATAGCAATTACACTGCACTAGATTGTGGGCAGTTTCTAATGTAAATAATATATTTATTTTTGTAGAGAATTTGAGTATCCAAAATTTTAATATGCCTGTCATCCTAAAAACAATACCTTGCTGATATTGAATGACAAATATAACTTCCCATAAGTACAGAAATTTTCCTTGTATCTTTCTAATATATACTTTTATTGTAAAGGTACTGTACAGAGGGGTTACAGTTACACAAGTAAGGAAATGAGAACATTTCTTATTGAGCATTGTTAACCCCTCCTGTTTTTCCTCTACCATCCCTTCCCTTTACACCACCACAACTCCTCCCTCCATCCCCCTCTGATAGAGTGTCTTGTACATCCTATTGTTACAATGGATCAACCTGTATCCTTTCCTTATATCTTAAATGAAGAAATGCTGGCTTGTTTCATGCTGATTCTACTTGTGTTGACACACCTAAAGTCACTCTCCAAGTCCAAAAGCACATAAATGAAGTGCAAATCATCTTTTGTCAGTGGTATAATTGTGTTCTACACATTTATTGACAGGATACAAACCTTAATACATATATACATTTGAAGGCATTTGATGTGTGAAAACCCGTCAATATAAAATATAAAGTGATTTTGAAAAAAATAAAAGTGACTCAGAAGAAATTATAAATGCAAAAACAGTCTTTACAGAAACAAATTCTTAGAGATATTTCATGACTTTGAAAAGGATAAAGTGGCTGAAATTAATATAAATTTAGAAGTATGACAATTCACAAAAATATAAAAAGATATTCATGTATATCATTATATAAGCCAAAGCAGAAAGCAAATGTTGTTTAGATGACTTTTTAAAATACACTTTCTCAGGAACTGGGAAGGGGTTTCAGTGGTAGAGTGCGTGCCTAGAATGAATGAGGCCCTGGGTTTGATTCCTCAGTACCACATCAGTACAAAAAGACAAAGGTGGTCCTGTGGCTCAAGTGGTAGCACTAGACTTGAGCTAAAGAGCTAAGGGAAAGCACCCAGGCCCAAGATTTCAAGCCCCACGACCAACAAAAACAAAATCAAAACACAAAAAATCATTGTCTCTCACTTTTGTGTCCTCAAATCTGTAAGACGGCTGCTTCAGCCTAGGGCTAAGATTTTAGCTGTGGACACTTAACACTCCTGATTCAGACTCTACTTGAGAAAAATTTTAATGAATATTTTGTTCTTAATTTTGTTCTTTGTAAATTCATATGCACCTATAATACATGGTGTGGCCATCCCAGTAACATTCTCAAAGTACCTCCTAATGACGACTTACAAAAAGTTGTATTATATTACAACAAGGAAAATAATGCTACAATAAACAAAACCAATCATTAAATATTAATGATTAATAAAATGAAAAATGAAACAATTACCAGTGTTTCCAGTATTTGAAGTATACTACATATTAGGTTTTACTATTTTTTCATAATCCTGTACATTTAAAACTGCCTAAGATTATGATGTTCAATAAGAGTTTTATAGGCTATGAGTAGTCTTTAAAGTTTCCCACTAAGATTATTATTTATGGCTCATCTCATCTGTATATGGCTTATATCACCATTTGTTCCTCGCTAACCTATAAAGTAAGGAAGCCCTAAAGTTTTAACAGAAACTGTGGAATTAACAAAGTCTTAACTCTTCACTCTGCTTCTTTACACAAAGAATTTGCAAATTCTCATTAGTAAAATTTCTATAAACTCTGAAATGTACACACTTAGTAGTATATGCTGCTACAATAAATCTTAAATACTTTATGGAAAAGTTTTATGACCTGTCATACAGTCTTAATTTTGGCATATATATAAGCAAATTCCCAAAATTAAAAATATTTAAAACATTAAAACTTTTAACAAACCTTAACACTTGCTTCAATGTTCATTATGAGAGGTGCCTTGTATAGAATAATTGAATTCCTCCTCTTGCACATCTCTTGAACAACAAATATCTTGATTATATTGTTTTTGACATGCCAATCTTGACTTTATTCATAAATGTGTGCTTATATAAGAAACACATGGTTTTAAAATTTCACAACAATTCTTTAGAACTTACTTTTTGTTGAATTGTTTAGTTTAAGAAAATCAATTACACTTTATATATAAAAAATGTTCTGTGCTCAATTCGGCAGCACATACACTAAAATTGAAATGATACAGAGAAGAGTACCATGGCCCCTGTGCAAAGATGACAAGCAAATTCATGAAGTGTTCCATATTTTTACAACAGACGCTGGAGTGGATGTGGCCAGAAAGGAACCCTACCGCATTTGAACCCTACTGCATTCTTGGGTGGGAGTGTAAACTTGTTCAGCTACTTCGGAAAGGAGTATGAAGGTTCCTCAAAAGATTCCACATAGCGCTCCCCTATGACCCAACAAATACTACTTCTGGGCATTTACCCAAATGATCACAAACAAGACCATACTAAAACTACTAGCACTACTATATTTATTGCAGCATTATTTACCATAGCTAAAATATGGAACCAACATTGATGCCTCTCAGTACATGAATGGATCAAGAAAATGTTATAGATAGATAAATAGATAGATAGATTGATTGATTTCCTGTGTGTGTGTGTGTGTGTGTGTGTGTGTGTGTGTGTGTGTGTGTGTGTGTGTGAGAATAGGAATTCTATACCTCCATCTGAAAGAATGACATTGCCCAATTTGTTAGGAAATGGAAAGGCTTGGAAAAAATTATATTAGTGAAGTAAGCCAACTCCAAAGAAACATAGGTCCCATGGTTTCCCTTATTTGCAATAAATAATATATGTCTGAGATAAGCAGAAAAGGTCAAAAGCTATGTGCATATGACCAGATAAGATGATGTTAAATGAAATGACCCCCAAAGTAAGTACACAAGTGGGTTTTTTTCTTGCTTGCTATTATTTCAAACGTATTTATAATGTACGATGTATTTTATTGTTTCTTTATATGTTCCTCGCCCACAGTATAACCTCTGTTTTCACTGTATTTGATTTTGGTGCACCTGAATCTTGTATATACACTTAGCTAATTGGGGAGGGGAAAGAAGAAACAAAATGGTTAACTAGGAATACTGGTCCACCCATTGTGACAATGAGATGCACAAGACACTATGTTGAAAGTTGAACTTTACAATTTAGGTGGGGTTGGGGGGGGGATGAAGGGGAGTGTACTTGTAGAGATGTGAGGAAGGGATGGTGGGGGAAAAACCAAGGAGGAGGTAACAATGCCTGAGAGGAAAGGGACTCATTACCTTGCTCTTGTAACTGAAACCCCTCTGTATGGTATTTTAACAATAAAATACATATAAAAATGTTCTGAGATGGAACAGTTTATTTCCTCTATTATACCCATATAATATCATTAACTAAGAAATTAATGCAAAACACTGACGTGAATAAGTGTGTGAGTGTGTGTGTATGTGTGTGTGCCTGCATGTTGGCGTGCTCAGAGTTTGAACTTAGGGCTTTAAGGTCTTGCTAGGCCTTTCCCCTCTAGTTTGGTGAGCTAGTATATTAGCTACATCTCCATTCATGCTCTTTTCTAGTTCATTAAAATTTTTGAAAAATAATGTCATGATTTTTTGCTCTGATTGGTTTCCAAATGTTATCCACAGAACTCAGCCTTCTGAGTACATATCCTGAGTAGTCAGGATTACAAGGGTGACCAACCAGCACAAGGCTTTCAGAAACATATTAAATGTAGAAGAAAATTTACTTCATGAGTGCTTGTTTTATCATCTACATTTAAAGCATTTTGGAGTGATTATATGTGAATTTATTTCGTTTTTGGAGTCTTAAAAGACAGTACGTGATGATATTTAAAAATTTTACTACTTTTTAAAAAGGAAACTGGAAATGTGGAACAGAAGAAATTTGGCTCTCTTTGGACCTCAATTTATAAGCTCATCTCTGTGCATGATAACCCAATGTCACCAACACAGTCTGTGTTGAAGACAAAATGTGGCAGAAAACAAACACCCTTGGCAACAATTGCTATGGTATTATTTCTTGGACAATATGTATATTGAATTGAGTGTGTAAGAGAATGGAGAGATTTTACCTACCTTTTTTGTATTGCTGAAAGACTTTTGGAAACTTTGACTGATTTCCTTCCTCATTGTGTGTCTTTGGACCGTGCACTTAGTGCCTTTAATTACAATTTTTCCCAACATTATAATGGTAATAACATTAGCATTACAGCAAATATTATCTTAAGAATTAAGAGGCATGACACTGGTGAAATACTTAAGTTTCTATGAATAAGCTTTGAGTTTGGTCAGCAATTTTTAATACTAAATATAATTCCATATGTATTACAGAAACCATTACATGTAGCGAGAAACCAGAACTAATGTTATCAATTGACTGTGATCTGCTTTCAAGGAAGCCAGGTGGATAACTTCTCATGCTGTAATTCAAACTGGTTATCTTGTCTTGATATTGTAAAAATATCAGGGACAGAATAATGAAGAAATGTTGTGCACTGAGCTGAAGCGCGTATGAAAATGTGCAAAACTGATAAAACGTAAACTTATCTGAGCAGTATATTGTGTTTTACATCATTAAAGTTACATTGCAAAGATAGGGAGACCTAGAAGAATGAATTCTACTTTTGATACCCTATCATAGGGACTTAGAAGGATGAACTTACCTCATGCTTGAAGAGGCATCATCGGATGAGAGGAACAGTGTTTTTTTGTTTGCTTCCTTCCATTTATTCTTCAGTTTGAAATCTGAACTACTTGAAACTGAAGGAAACCAAGGGAAATCAGACATGCAGGCTTTGGAAAGAGCAATAAACATAAAATAAAATAAATATAGCCTTGTAAAAGGTCAAACTAAATTGAGTTTTATAGTCTCAAGTGATCTAAGCAATATCATGATATTGAAAATTTTAAAATGTTAGGAGTTGCTTAATGTTTTCCTTTCTACTACCTTGAATTAATTATTGATTTTGTATAGCGAGCTTAAAGATGAGATTAACAAGTAACATGAATAAAAATGGACAAAAGTTCCAAAAAGCCCTGAAAATCACAGTGGGTTTACAAAGTTGTGTTTAATACCATTTCTATACTGGCTTAGTGAACAGAAGTCATTAGAGAAATGCAATTCAAAATTACTATGATACTACTTCATAACTATTATAACTCTTACAAAAAACCCCAAAAGAACCAGGTGTGGTGGTAAAGGTTTGTAATTCCAAGCATTTAGGAGGTTGGACTAAGAGGAATTGAGTCTAAAGCCAGTCTGGGTTACTTCACCTATTAGAAACATGCACTTTCATAAAACTCAAAAGGCAATAATATTGGTGAGAGTATGGAGAAAAGAAAATTCTCTACACTCTTGGTCAAAATACAGGCTCGTATTCTCGTTGTAGAAATTAGTATGCATTTTCTAAAAAAATGCAAAGTTGAAATATCATCTGACTCACCAATCATGTGATTGTTTCTCTCTGGGTAACTCGTAAATATATTTGTAGTTCATTGTTATTCACATTATTCACAACAGCAGCCAAGATATACTTCGAAGTTAAGTGTTCAAATTCACACAATTAAAGCAACTCTGGTACAGGCACAAATACATGTTCTGTTTCATCCTTAAAATAGCAAGATACTTCTCCCATTAGCCACAACTTACAATGACCAGAAAGATGTAATCTAAATGAACAAAAATTTTGTCTTCCGATCTTTGTAATACTACACACACGCAAACACACCAACCTCAAACATTACGAGAGAATTTTTTTTAAAGTAAAGCAAACTGGAATCACTAGGGCATTTAGATCACAATGTAGAAGATAGTAGATATGAAGGATAACCAAGTACAGAGTTGTAATGTACAAGATGAGGTTACAGGGGACTACAGTGGCCTTACAAAGGAATGAAGCTAAGTAAGTAGGAGTTGTTCTTCCGAATGAAGCTAAATAAATAGCAGTTGTTCTTCTGAGTAGGGTTTGCTCTTTAAAGTTGTTCTTCCTTCAGTAATGGATGAGATTAATGTAATTCTTTAAATATACCTGCCTGTTTGCAGAAATAATATCAAACAATATAGCAATAATGTTCTATGCTCAACATAGAACAAAATGTCAAATTAAAATACATGAGATTATTCTTGATATAAACTAATTATTACAAATAAGGGAAAACCTGAGACCTATGTTTCTTTAAGTCTGGCTTACTTCACTTAATATTTTTTCCAAGATCTTCCATTTCCTTACAAATGAGGTGGTATCATTCTTTCTGATGGAAGCATAGTATTCCACATGCATGTGTAAGTGTGTGTGTATGAGAGAGTGACATTTTCTTCATTCATCTACTGAGGTGCATCTGAGTTGATATCATATCTTAGCTATGGTAAATAATACTGTGATAAACACAATTGTGCTGGTAGCTTTAGTGTGGCCTTGTTTGTTGTCACGTGGGTAAATGCCCAGAAGTGGTATTAGTGGGTAATAGGGAAGCATTATTGTGTACATCAAGGATAATCTTAGTAGATGAGCAGAATAGCTCACTATCTACTTACATATGATCTTTTTTTTTTTTTTTGGTCGGTCGTGGGGCCTGAACTCTGGGTCTGGGCACCGTCCCTGAGCTCTTCAGCTCAAGGTTAGCGTTCTACCACTTGAGACACAGTGCCACTTCCGGCTTTTTTCTGCTTATGTGGTGCTGAGGAATCGAACCCAGGGCCTCATGCATGCAAGGCAAGCATTCTTACCACTGAGCCACCTTCCCAGCCCTACATATGATCTTATAAGGTGATTCCAAGTGAAATGAACTCAAAGACATGTTTTTGTTGTTGTTGTTCTTAATGTAGTATGTGATTTCTTTTTATCTTTTGTGTTTTCCCCACCAATGTTTATCCCCTGTAGTCACTGTATTTGATTTTGATACCCTGGTTATTGTAAATATGTTGATCTGAACTAGGAAAGGGAAAGGTGAATAAACAAAATAGTGAGACAAAGGACAAAGGGGGAACCTATGCAAACGAGATACTCACAATATTTTGGAAATAATCTTGGGGGATGTTAGGAAGGATGAGGGAGTAACATGGGGGAAGTGGTAACAAGTTAGAAAAAAATGAATTCACTAACTTACTTATGTAAATCTAACCCCTCTGTACATTAACTTGATAATAAAATTTAAATAAAAATAAAATACATGAGAGCAGCAATACAGGAGATGAGAGTGGGGAAAATATTGTATTATACAGAGAAAAGTAGAACAGCTGTGGAGTACAGTGATTTCACTGTAACATAGGAAGTGATAAACTAGTATACAACTTTTCACCCTCATGTCAATCACTAAACAGGGAAAACAAAATGCAAACTCAGTAAAACAATAGAGATAAAATAGAAAAATAAACAATTAAGGTGAAGAGATGAATTGGACCAAGAATAACAAATGACACAGGAAGCAAATAAGCTGGTAAGTTTAAAAAATATTGCCCATAATAGTATTTTTTACATCACAATTTGTTAGAACTATAATTCAAATCACAGTTTAATAATATATTATTTTAATAATGTTATTATTACTGATTTAATATTGAATGTTTAACATATAATTTTAATTTTAGTAGATATAGAAAAGAAGAAAGTGAAACTAATTTTAATAATATATTTCATGAATTGTAAAATTGAGAAGCATTAGAATTTAAACAAACATATCATTATTTCAATAATAAATCATCATTTCATTTTTGTGAATTAATTTAATAATTCAGTTTATTCTACACTTAGCACTCATCATAACATCAAATAATAAATTATTGCATATGACTCTTGGTATTAGGTGAAAAGGCTCAACATTGTGGTAAAATTCACACCACACATTCTCCAGGCAGTGTATGAGGGTATGACTCCTCTTGTCTAGCTTAAATTGTGGAAATTTGATTACTACATGCATGTTAAATTCCTGTCTAGGAGACATCCATAAAATTATATACAGTATTTCATATGATGCTTATAGAACATATTCATTAAATTTTTATTTTGTGCCAAATAAATATTTGTACAGAGACTGCATTTCTGAGTAGATGATGGTGTATATGTGCCAGATAATACATATTGAGGCTTATTTTATATTTCTGACATTGTTTCAATAGTTGGATTTAATTTTCCATAAGGTGTTAAGTGTATTATATTGGATATATGAAAGTAATGAATGTTTATTACATTAATCCATTGTCACTTGTCTAATCCCAAGTATAAATTATCCATGTGTTTGAAGTAATGAAAAAAACAACAGATATAAGCAAGATAAATCTGTCTAATCCCAAGTACAAATTATCCATGTGTTTGAAATAATGAAAATAACAACAAATATAAGCAAGATAAATCAGACTCTAGACAAGTATTTCCTCCTTTATTTTGATAGTTGGTCCTCTTTTACAATACAGTATATTCTTGGGAAAATGTGCTCCACGCTGACCACAACTGAAGAATATTATGATTTGATCTATCCTAAGAGAAAAAAGGAAGGTAATCCTTCCTTCCAAACTTCTGCTCCCAGAGATGTGATCTGTTTTATGGTAGTGACTTGAAAATGAACATTTTTCACAGTCAACTTTGAAAAGCCATCTTGATAGACCATTGTTAGAGAGGATTATTCATGGTTTTGCAAGGATGCCAGATTGGCTCATTTTGAAACAATGAAAACAGGAATTTAGTCAGCTGTTTTTGTTTCTTTAGGAGAAAAACCTATTGAGTATAGGCCAGGGGATCATTGGGACCCAGTGAAGCTACTACCTTGAATAGTAAACCTAGACCTCTAAAAAATATACTCCAGTAAGCACAGCCAGTCAGAGCTGCTATCACAGCCTACATGAAGTCAGGCAAATAACAGAAGATGAGAGGCATTTAACTGATAAAAACATATTTTTATGAGTCAGACTGAAATGAGACTCTAGAGAGAGGGTCAGAAATACTGATTAGAGAGATTAAATTTGTCACACAAAGATTGGAAAATAGAATTCCTTGTAGAACAAATAAATCATAGAAAGCCCGTGCATGTAAGAATATGACAGCAGACCAAATTCCAGAAATGCACATTTTCTTAGAGGACAGCTTAATGAATTATCAATGGAAATCTTTGGATTCTTAAATATTTGACCACATGTGGGAGAAGGCCAATTACTGAAGAGAAAGAAAGTGTCATCACTCTGTTAGGAGGTTCAATATCACATTACGAAGTAATCAAGCACAGACTTGTAATAAAAAGAGAAAAAAATAATTTTTCCAAATGAGGGGATCATTTGATTTGATTTAGTAGTTCTTGATTTATTTGCTAGCAATTCCCATACAATTGATCCAGTCCCACATCTGAGTTGATATTTACTGAAGTATTCCCACATGAAGGAAAAGAGAAAATTTACAAATGTATGATGAAATGAATTGAGGGTGACATGTTCTAATACTGATATCTGACCTTTAGACACAGGAGAAGAGGTGGATTCTCTTTTTATATAAAAATCCCCCATTTCTTAGCCTGGTGCCACATGCTCACAGCTGTAATCCTAGCTACTCCGGAAGCTGAGATCTGAGGACTGCTGTTCAAAGACAGCTGGGGCACCTGAGACTGTTATCTCCATTGAACCACCAGAAAACCAGAAGTGGCACTGTGGCTCAAGAGGTGGAGAACTGACCTTCAGTTGAAGAGCTTAGGAACAGGTCCCACTCCCATAGTTAAAGACCAACAACAACAACAAAAAATCCCCCTTCTCTTGGACTGCCTACATCTTTTCCTAACATTCAACAAAAAGCCCTTTTATCACCCGCTACATTTAAGTCCTAAACTAACTACTGCCAATAGAATGATGTGGTATCTGATGTCAAAAGGTTCATATTTGCGGAAACAAATACCAACAGGGTTAACATTTTTCCCATTCCTTGAACTCTTGCCCTGGGCCCTGAACATGGTTATGTGGTAGCTTTAATGTGAGCTTGTTTGTTATTTATTGGATTACTGCCCACTAGGGTAATTAATGAGTCATAGGGGAGATTTATGTTTAGTCTTTTGAGTACTCTCCATACTGCATTACAGAGTGATTGAAAAAGTTTAATTTGGAAGGGAGTTCCGGGAAGATGGCAGAGGAGAAGCTGGAGGCTAAACAAGCTCTTGTATACAAAGCAGTTTTAGTGTTCCAGTGAACAGTCCTAAGCCAGAGAATCACACCAAGTGTGCCATCACAGGACAGAGAGTTAGGCCAGAGAGGGAAAATCCAGGCAAGGAGACAGATCTGAGCACTTGCCAGCAGATGCTACTGTGGCTGCAGTTGTGGTGAAAATGGCCATAGCTGCCATACCTGCAACACAGAGAGTCCAGGACAAAGGAGTCAGATGCGGCAGGCGAGCAGATTCTACTCAATATCAGCAAGAAGCGACAAGGAGGAAACATTTCATCCTGCAGTTCACAGACCAGAGACAACCCAGGAACCAAGACTCCACGTGGGTAGAAGCCTTAAATCCTCACTCCTTCTCAGGGAGCAGAGGAGGAAAGGCCACCCCCCCCCCACTACCAGAGATCTCCATCTTTGATACTGACACAGGCCAGGCTGAGCTGCTAGCTCCATCTCAGGCCTTGGAAGAAAACTAGCGTCATTTAGCAGGTCACAAGAACCTAAACTGACCGGCCAGACTCAGCTCCACCCAGGGAAAAGTCACCCAGCTCTGGATGCCAATTCCAGGAGTGGCTTTCTTCACTTGGTAAACAGAGCCAGAGGCTGCCCCTCCCTTTAGCAGCCTTGACAATCAATTGAAATTCAGTAAACAGGAACCCTGAGAATGGCTCCAGGCTGGGCTTTGTGAGTCTCTCACTAACCCCTCAGGGAAAAGCTACTGATGGCTGAAAGGCCTCAACTCCACCCAGAATTTAGCATCATCACAGCATCTCCAAACTTGAGGAAAGAGCCATCTCCCTCTTTTGTGATACTCAAAGCAGATCTCCCTCCCATTGAACTAGCCTGGGAGGAGGATCACAAAATCTGGGTAAAGCAGAGCATTTTTCTGCCTACTCAAACTGACTTAAGAAACCAACCAAGCCACAGGAAAATCAAACACCACAAGCAGACCAGAGACTCCAACATGTGGCTGGTTATGGACACAAGGGAGATACAGGATCTTCACACCCCTCCAATAAAATTAAAGAAGTTTTTTTTCTTTTTTGGGGGGTACCTTTTAATAAAAATTTTTTTTCTAAAATTTTTTTAATTCTTAATTTTTACCTTTTTAAAAAATTGTTTTCTAGGGCTGGGAAGGTGGCTCAGTGGTAGAGTGCTTGCCTTGCATGCATGAGGCCCTGAGTTCGATTCCCCAGCACCACATAAGCAAAAAGAAAAAAAGCCAGAAGTGGCGCTGTGGCTCAAGTGGTAGATCGCTAGCCTTGAGCTGAAGAGCTGAGGGACAGCGCCCAGACCCACAGTTCAGGCCCCACAACTGGACCCAAAAAAAAAAATTGTTTTCTAGTAACATTTTTTCTTCCTCTTATAATTTTTATTTGGGGAGTATATGTGTGTGTGCGTTTTTTTTCTTTCTTTTTAAAAGAATATTTGATCTTTTTTTCTTTCTTCCTCAATGTTTTCACCTTTTCTTCTCTTCATTCTTCTTTGTGTGACTTAATTGCTGTTCTGCACATCCTCAGACATACCCATAGTCAATTATTGGACCTTATCCCCCATTGTGTACACACTTAATCCAGAAATTTATTACTCAATTCAAAACCTCTTAGACTTAAATTCCTTAATAGCACTATGACTCTTTATACCTGTATAATAATTTCAGTATTTTTATTTTTAATTTTTCATGTTTCCATTATTTCCCTCCCCTTCCCTCATTGTATCCACTTCTTCTCTGCGTATTTTGTTTTAATTCTGCATAATTTTTAAGCACTACAATTTTTATTTTTTAATTTTTGCTTTTCTATTTTTTCTTGTCTCTTTTTTCTCTTTCTCTTTCTTCTTTTTTTCTCTCTCTCTGCTTTCATCCTATCCAAACTATTTGCCACTTTGAGATTAGGACTTAGTTAAGTAAACTCTCCCTGTGCCTTCCTACATCTTTTTATTCCTATTTTTACCCACATCTCTCCTCAACATAATAAATTCTCGTATGCCAAATACTTCTTTGGGGTTTGTAGCCCATTAATATATAATTGTTTGATGTTGAATACATATATCTGATGAACTAGATTGTATCTGCAGACTTTGCACTGTGCAAGTACAGACTTTGATTGATGCGTGCTTTAAGATAGTGTTCTAGCACAAAACTGGTGTTACTTTCATCCTAAATGAGCAGAGTGAGCTGGAAAAACACACAAAAAAAAGGAAAGTCCGCGTATCTCAACTCCAAGTCATGATAATCAGGGGACAGAACAGATAATGAATAATCCAGAGGAGAGTTCCAAGAGAGCTCTACAAACACTGCTGGCAACAATGGTAAATGAAAAGATTGAAAACATACAAAAGATTCTGTATGAGCGTGATAGGGAGAGAGAGGAGGCAAACCAAAGGTTAATGCGGGAATATCATGAGCCTGAGGAAGCTACTCAAAAACCGATACAGAAATTGAATGACCAGCTGGAGACCACTCCAAAAGAAAGGCAGGAATGGCATGAGCACGCTGAGAACACTGAAAGAGAAATACAAGAATGGCGTGAATGTGAGGAAGCTAAGCAAAGAATAATACAAGAATTGAGAGAACAGGACGAGAATACACAAAGATCACTAAAGGCATTCAGGAATCCATTAACAAAGAGCTGAAGGAAGTCATGGAGACCACAAAGGGAATGCTGAATGGCACCCAACAGAAGGAATGGGAGTACAACGAAATCATAACCAATCAACTAAATTATTTGATAATAAGCACTGAACACCAAATTAAGGAAGTAAAAAAGCTCATACAAGTCTAGAACAAAGCTTCAACAAAGAATTTGAAGGCATCAAAACTGAACAATTGGGGAAATGAGATAAAAAACAAATAGAAAGTCTTTACCGCAGGTTAGACCATGCAGAAGATAGAATCTCGGGGATTGAAGACAGCCTAGATATTGTGGAGAAAGAACATACAACAATCCAAGACAAGTCCAAGAAATATGATAGATCTATTCAAGACTTGGAAGACACCACAGAAGACCTAATCTGAGGATAATGGGTGTAGACGAGCACATAGAAATAGTAGTTAATGATCTAGGAAATTTGTTTAACAGGGACCTAGTAGAGAACTTCCCAAACATGCAAAAAAATAGGCCTATTCAGATATGAGAAGCTTTTAGAACACCAAATAGACCAAACCAGAATAGGACATCCCACCATCACATTATAATCCACACAGGATCAATTCAGACCAAGGAAAAGATCCTTAAAGCTGTCAAGGAGAAAAGACCAATCATCTGTACAGGGAAATCCATTAGAATCACCTCAGATTTCTCAGCAGTGACTATCAAAGCAATGAGAGCCTGGAATGATGTATGCCATGTCCTAAAGACAAAAACTCTCAACCAAGAATATTGTACCCAGCTAAACTCTCCTTCATAACTGAAGGACAAATAAAATCCTTTCATAGCAAAGAAAAATTGAAACACTATATCTCCACCAAACCATCCCTACAAAATATTCTTAAAGATGCCCTACACATAGAAACCAACAAGACCACAATAAAGGCCAAGAAACTGCACCCAAACTGAGAATCCAAGAACTATAGCAAGAACCCCGTACCTCTAGCCCCCATGAAGGTGGATTAAATGGCAGGATCTCCCAAATACTTCTCAGTCCTATCTCTCAATATTAACTGACTTTATCCAAGTAAGCGACATATACTGTCTAGTTGGATTAGAAATCAAGATCCTTCTATCTGCTGCCTTCAGGAGTCACATCTTGCCCTTAAAAACAAACACATTTTCAATGTTAAAGGTTGGAACAAAATCTACGAAGCAAACGGCCCCCATAAACAGGCGGGAGTTGCAATCCTAATATCAGATAAAATAGACTTCAAATTAAAACTCGTGAGAAGAGATAAAGAAGGTCGCTACATACTAATTAAGGGATCTCTCTTTCAGGAGGATATTACAATTCTAAATATCTACTCGCCAAACAATGGAGCAACCAAATATATCCAAGAAACACTAGCCTCCCTCAAATCTAATATAACTACAAAGACATTAAACGTTGGGGATTTTAACACAACACTCTCCCCACTAGATAGATCAACTCGGCAAAACTCAACAGAGAAACTACAGATCTAAACAGCTGCAAAGATCAACTAGATTTAACAGATATCTACCGAACATTTCACCCAGCAGCATCAGAATACACGTTATTCTCAGCAGCACATGGAACATTGTCTAAAATAGACCACATTTAAGCCACAAAGCAAACTTGTCCAAATTCAGAAACATTGAAGTTATATCTTGCATTCTCTCTGACCACAAGTGAATAAAATTAGAACTCAACACCAAAAGCCACCAAAGAAAGTCTGGTATCACATGGAGGCTGAACAACACACTGCTGAATCACGAGTTGGTTATGAAAGAGATTAGATAGGAAATTCAAATGTTCATGCTATTCAAAAAAATGAGCACACAAATTACCAGCTCCTCTGGGATATAGTAAAGGCAGTACTCAGAGGCAAGTTTATAGCTCTGAGTTCCTACATCAACAAATTCGAGACAACTGAAACCAAAAATGTAATGAGACATCTAAACCTCCTTGAAAAAGAGCAGCAAGATAAACCCCAATCCAGTAGACGGGAAGAAATAATTGAAATTAAATCAGAATTAAATTAATTAGAATCCACAAAAGCTATAGAAAGAATCAACAAAACAAAGATTTGGTTCTTCGAAAAAAATAACAAAATTGACAAACCCTTAGCAAACCTTATCAGAAAAAGAAGAGAACACACCCAAATAAATAAACTCAGAGATGAGAATGGGAAACATCACCTCAGAAACAACCAAGATTCAAAATATTATGAGGGAATACTTCTCAAAATTTTATGCTAATAAGTTTGAGAACTTGACAGAAATGGACCTTTTCCTAGCAAATATTGACATGACAAAACTAAACCAAGATGAGTTAAACCAGATTAACAGGCCCATATCAACCATTGAAATAGAAACAGCCATAAGAGTCCTCCCAGCTAAGAAAAGTCCTGGACCAGATGGTTTTACAGCGGAATTCTACAAGACCATCAAAGAAGAGCTCACACCAATACTCCTCCAACTCTTCAATGAAATTGAAAGAGGAAGTTCACTACCGAACACATTCTATGAAGCCTTCATAACCCTCATCCCAAAACCTGGCAGGGACTCATCAAAGAAAGAGAACTATAGACCCATTTTTTTGATGAACATTGATGCAAAACTTCTCAACAAAATTTTGGCCAACCGACTTCAACAATTCATCCAAAAAATCATACACCATGATCAAACAGGATTCATTTCAGGGATGCAAAGCTGGTTCAATATACCCAAATCAATTAATATTATTCATCACATCAACAGGAGCAAGAATAAGAACCACATGGTTATCTCAATAGATGCAGAAAAAGCATTCGACAAGATCCAACACTCATTTATGATGAAGGTTTTGGAAAAATTTGGAATCCATCGAACATTCCTCAATACAATAAAGGCTGTCTAGGACAAACCTACAGCCAGCATTATACTTAATGGTGAAAAACTTAAGCCATTTCCTCTGAACCCAGGAAAAGACAAGGATGCCCACTCTCTCCTCTTCTCTTCAATCTAGTATTAGAATGCCTAGCTACAGCAATAAGACAAGATGCAGACATAAAGGGGATCCAAATAGGGAAAGAAGAAATAAAACTCTCCCTCTTTGCAGACGACATGTTTTGTATCTAAAGTATCACCTAGAGTCCATGCCCAAATTACTGAAGCTAATTCAAAACTTTGGCAAACTAGCAGGGTATAAAATTAACCCCCCAAAATCAATGGCCTTTCTGTATGCCAACGATGAGAAAAGTGTGGCTGAAATTAGGAAAGCAACTCCATTTGTAATAGCCCCACAAAAAATAAAATACCTAGGAATTAACTTAACCAAAGAAGTGAAGGACCTCTATGATGAAAACTTTAAAATCTTGAGAAAGGAAATCAACACAGAACTTAAAAAATGGCAAACCTCCCATGCTCCTGGATTGGAAAGATTAACATCGTGAAAATGGCAATACTTCCCAAGGCTATCTACAAATTCAACGTGATACCTATCAAAATTACAACCTCATTCTTCAAGGAAATAGAAGAGGTAATCCAAAAATTCGTATGGAACAAAAAAGGACTCCGAATAGCAAAAACGCTCCTCAATGGAAAGAACACTGCTGGAGAAATATCAATACCAAATTTCAAACTCTAATATAAAGCCATAGTAATCAAAACAGCTTGGTATTGGCATAAGAACACATCTCAGTACGAATGGAAAAAAAAATTGAAAACCCAGAAATGAACCTACAGACCTATAGCCATCTAATCTTCGATAAGAGAGCTAAAACAATAGAGTGGAACAAAGACAGCCTCTTCAGTAAATGGTGCTGGCAAAATTGGTTAAGTACTTGTAGAATACAAAATGTCATGTCAAAAGCAGCTTTACAATGTCGGTGTGGGGGTGGGGGAGGGTGTTATATTTAGGTGGGGGGAGGGGGGAGGCTGGGAAGGGAGGTGAATTGTAAACAAAGGAGGAGGCTGCAATGCTTGGTAAGAAATGTATGCATTATCCTGCCCATGTAATTGTAGCCCCTCTGTACAGTATGTTCTCAAATAAAATAAAATTAAATTAAAAAAAACAAACCTAAAGCTAGATCCTTATATAACACCCTGCACCAGAATCAACTCCAAATGGATCAAAGACCTCCAAGGCAAAGCAGACACTCTGAAAACATTACAGGATGGAATAGGAGAAAACCTAGGTCTTCTTGGCTCAGTCCGAAATTTTCTGAATAGAGACCCAGAAACACAACAAATCAAACAAAGGTTGGACAAATGGGATTGCATAAAGTTGCAGAGCTTCTGCTTGGCAAAGGACATAGCTAGCAAGATCAATAGAATGCCCATGGATTGGGAGAAGATCTTTACTAGCCATACAATGGACAAGGGTCTCATATCTAAAATATAATTGGAACTCAAAATATTAAATCCCCCAACAACAAATACTCAATGAAACAACTGCCAAATAAACAAGTGGGTGAAAGACTTAAAGAGAATCTTCTATGAAGAAGAAAGAAGGATGGCCAATAGACACATGAAGAAATGCTCAACCTCCCTAGCCATAAAAGAAATGCAAATCAAAACAACATTGAGATACCACCTCACTCAAGTTAGAATGGCAAAAATCAAGAACTCTAACAACCACAGATGCTGGAGGGGATTTGGTCAGAAGGGAACCTTACTTCATTGTTGGTGGGAATGTAAATTTGTTCAACCACATTGGAAAGCAGTATGGAGGTTCCTCAAAAGACCCCACATAGAACTCCCCTATGACCCAGCAATCCCACTTTTGGGGATTTACCCAAATGTTTACAAACAAGACCACACTAAAGCTACGAGCACAACTATGTTTATTGCAGCATTATTTACCATACCTAAGATCTGGAACCAACCGAGATGCCCCTCAGTAGATGAATGGATCAAGAAAATGTGGTATATAAACACAATGGAATTCTATGCCTCCATAAGAAAGAATGACATTGCCCCATTTGTTAGGAAATGGAAAGACTTGGAAAAAATTATATTAAGCGAAATAAGACAGGCCCAAAGAAACACAGGCCCCATCGTTTCCCTTATTTGCGATATCTAGTATATGTATGAGTCAAGCGAAAAAGGTCAGATAATGTGATGTTAGGAAAAAAAACCCTTAGATATTTATTTTAATGTTTTATTTCTTTCATGCATGTGTTTCTAACGCATTTGTAATATTATTTCTTTGTTGCTTTGTATGTCCCTCCCCCACAATATAACCCCAGCTTTCACTATATTTGATGTAAATGTAACTTGTGGAGGAGATGGGGAAAAACAATTCCTTTAAGGATACAGGTGGACCTGTTGCAACAATGAGAAATACAAGTTGTCATGTCGAAAAGGAGCTTTACCATGTTGATGCGAGGTGGGGGTTGGGAGGATTGGGACTGGGGGGGAGGGGGGAGGCTGGGAAGGGATGTGAAGGATAAACAAAGGAGGAGGCGGCAATGCTTGGTAAGAAATGTACGCATTATCCTGCCCATGTGATTGTATCCCCTCTGTACAGAATGTTCACAAATAAAATAAAATAAATTAAAAAAAAAAGAAAATGAGCTTTACAACGTTGTTGTGGGTGGGGAGAGGGGGGAGGATTGGGTGGGGGGGTGGGAGGGGAGGCTGGGAAGGGATGTGAAGGGTAAACAAAGGAAGAGGCTGCAATACTTGATAAGAAATGTACGCATTATCCTGCCCATGTAATAGTAACCCCTCTGTAAGGTATTTTAACAATAAAATGTGATTTATTCAAAAGTACTATAAAAATTCATAAAAGGATTTGTGATCAGAAGTAATAGGTAAGAAAAGTAACTGTAACTATATATGTAAATTGAGCTTTCAATATAGGATGACAAGTTTTCAATAAATAAGCCTATAGGATATGATTTGTTTTTTTTGTCGGTCGTGGGGCTTGAACTCTGGGCTTGGGCGCAGTCCCTCAGCTCTTCAGCTCAAGGCGAGCGCTCTACCACTTGAGCTACAGCGCCACTTCCGGTTTTCTGGTGGTTTATTGGAGATAGGAGTCTCACGGTCTCTCCTGCCTGGGCTGGCTTTGAACCGCAATCCTCAGATCTCAGCCTCCTGAGTAGCTAGGATTACTGGCGTGAGCCACCAGCTCCTGGCTAGGATATGATTTTTGTATCTCTAACGCACATCCAGTATTCTACATTTTCCCACATTGTCTTGTTTTCTTACCTCTATTCCTGATCAATGTTCTACTTTCATGATGTCAATTGCTACTAAAATAACAAGTTGGATTTTTTGGTTTCTAGATCCAATAAATTTTAGTAATTTGGAATAGTATCATAAATTCATAGAGTTTGACTTGAATGTCAAGTTTGAGGATACTGTATTCAGGGTACTGTGAATTCGCCTGAAGCAGCCAGGAACATATTCTGAATACACAAACCCCCCGGGACCCCCAGCTAAACAGGCCATAGCCAAGAGAGGAGATGGGGCAGCTCCCATCCTCAACCTTCTTTCTCTGGCACCTGCTATAGCATATGTTCAGCTCAACTTGGTGGAAGGGAGGACTGGCAGATTGTATAGAACCTGGGAAGAGGTGGTGGGACCAAATTATCTCAAAATAGGGCTGTCCTGGAATGGCTGCCTCAGGGGTCAGAGTTGAAAATGGAAAAGCAAGGAATGAAGAACAGGGGTCTCACTTACCTCATGATGTCCTCTGAGGATGGCTCCAACAGCTGGGCCCACACTTAGCAGGAAGTTCATGTGGTATAGCTGAAGATCACTCAGGCTTCCCCAGCTGCTGTGGCAGGCATAAAACCTGTTGAAAGAAGGAGGCAAGGGCTGCACCTCAAGCCCCATAAATGCCAGTGAACATAGAGAAAACAAGTAATCCTGAAGCTCTACAACCCTTGCTGGGAGGGGAGGCAGGGCAAACTCCATTCTTCATTCATTAGGAATCTAGGGCATTGAATGACCAATTCCTTAAAATACCTATATTGCTTATATTGCAATGCAAATCTCAGTAATATTAATATGAATATATCTCTGAGTCTGCAACCACCACAACTGGGTTCAGACCAGTTTGGCACCACTTCTGTGTGTTGTGTGTGGACACAAACACACACACACACACACACACACACACACACACATTCCCTCTCCTGAACATGTTCTCACAGGAGGGGTTGAACCAGGAAGTGGACAGGGAGGAGAAGAGAGAGTGGGACACTGGGGACTAAGGTGAATGGGTTTGAAGGTGGTCAGGGAAAAGGGATCAGCTGGGAGGAGTTACGCCCCAGTTACCTAAATTCATGGCTGTCCAGGGATGGCTCCTGGAGATGGGCCCACACTCACGAGGAAAGTGGAGGTCCCCCATGTTGACATTGAAGAGTCAGCAATATTAGCTCCAGTACCAGCAGATGCAGTGGAACTGAACAACAAGCATGTTACAAAGTGGAATGGTAGACAGGAAAGACTCTGAATCCCTGCTTTTTTCTCCAATGATTATTTTGCCTTGGTTCAGTCCAATTGCATCATCTTCATATGTGCATGCCATGCACATCCTCTCACTCAGCAGGGGAAGGAATGGGGGAAGGATGGGAATGGGTGGCAGAGGAAGCAAGGGATGGAGGATGGAGTGAGGAAAGCAAAGGTTAAGGAAGCAACTGGAGTGAGGAAGCATGGTTTGGGGTGGGCAGGGGAAACAATTGATTGTGGGAAGGGGAAATATGGGGTGTGGGTGGGGATAGCAGAGGTTTAGTGAAGAAGAAGGACACAGGTGGACAACTTGGCAATAGAAAGGAGGAGAAGAAGACAGGTTCAGCCCACTTAATATTTAAGAGCCATGTCCCAGGGATGGCTCCTGTTGAGGAGCAGAGGAGAGAATGGAGAAAAGGGTAATGGAGGGGAGTGAGAGGTGGCACTCACTTACATTGACTCTGGGTATTTGCTGATTGCTCCAGCAGTTGATTCCACAGTGACCTTGAAAGTGGAGATCAGCTGGCTGGTGAAGCCAAAGAGGGCCTGGGGACCACGTCCCTCTAACAGATGCAGCACCAGTTGGGAGAGGTGGCATCTTCCTCAGCTCCAACTGCTGGAGGTGCAGCAGTTGCTTCATAGCAACCGTGACTACTGGGGGCTAACCAGAAGGGGATGGGGTTGAACTCTAAGCTCCTATCTTCCTTCTATGGAGGAGCTACATCCTCTCACCCATGAATTTTCCTACACTGAGAGGGGTGGAGCCGGGTTTAGGGTGAGGTTTAGACCAACAGGTGTGGGGAGGAGGACACTGGTGGGAGTGGGGAACCATTACATTGGAACTGGGTCCTCTAGGGTTGTCTCTGGTAGCTGGGTCCACACATCCCTAACCCAATGAAAGTTCGAGGGTCACTACAGGGCCAGGGAATGGGGTATGGGTGTCCCGTGTGATGAGGAACAAGGGATTGTGGTGGGCCAGGTGTTGGTGGGAAAGGGGAGCCTGGCAGGGGATATTGGGTTCCAGGAAGAGGAGATGGCCCACTTCAGTTGAAAATGGCCTGAGATGGGAGGCTCCCACAGGGAAGCATAGAAGAAACTGGAAAGAGAGGGGTTTAGGAGAGAGGGGTTTAGGAGAGGGGGCTCCTTTACCTCAAATCAGGGTCATCATGGGATATTGTCTGTAGCTGGGCCCACACTGAGTAGAAAGATGGAGATCTAGGTGTTGAAGCTGAAGATCTCTCAGGAAGATGCAACACCGGTTGAGGAGATGGAGGCAAGATCTTCATATCCAGTCCTGCAACTGCCAGCAAACTCAGGTAAACCAGAGAGCCCTGAGGCTGTCCAGGCCTTAGCCAGTCAGGGAGGATGGGCAGATTATGACCTGGGCCTTCCTTCTCTGTGGCAGCCATAGTTCATGTTCAGAATATTGTGGCACCTGGCATTGGGTAGTGAGTGCTGGGAATGTGCACATTGCCCATCCTAAGCATATGTTCCCAAGGGAGGGGCTGGACCAGGCAGTTAGGGGAAAGCAGTGAGGCCAGAAGGGGTGGTGGCTGGAAGGGGTGGGGCCAGGAAGGTGGGAGTGGAGGTAAAAGTTGTGGCAGTGAGAAGGGTGGATCAGGAGACTGGATGCGGCCCTAAGTGGATATCTGGCTTCAATAAGTTGTTTGGTCCACAAAGGGGGAGTAGGGCTCATAGAATGGTGGTGGGTTGGGGGAAACATGGGGTGACCATGGGCCAGCGGATGGAGGCGGGAGGTGGGATGATGGGGAGAGGTATGAGACAGGGACCTAGCAGAATGGAAAGAGGAGCAAGAAGAGGGGTTGGGCCCCCTAAACTGGAAACAGGACTGTCCAGTATGGCTCTCTCCATGTGCTGTGTGCTATGCTCATCTCTGCTATGTCATGGGTAATCCCAGTCGGTTAGAGTTACCATTTCCCACAACCTGACTACAGGAAAGGAACTCCATCTAACTATTCACCTGGCAGTGGCAAAACACTCTGGCACTGGAGAAGAGGTTTATTGTGAAGATGGGTGGTTAGAATGGGCTGCATCTAGGGTAACAGATTCATATCACGGTTATCCATGAGGTATAGATAATATATAAATGCACTCAAACAATAGTTCCTTCTTTTTCCCGCATTTTTCCCTTCCTTTTCTTTCTTCTTTCAGTACTGGGGCTTGAACACAGCTTCTAAGTGCTACAAACATTCCCTGTCCAAGGGCCTATTGTTCTTCACCTCCTAAACCATCTTCTTGGTCCCTGTCCGCCCAGGTGCAGGTATCATGGCCAGATGCCTCCTTTCAAGACAAGTGGGAGCCCACCAAAAGGGAAGGGGACCTTTGGTTCCTCCCCTGGAAGAACCAAAAGGAGGATTAAGGGTTTTGTGCTTGTGTATGTGCATTCACACGAATATTTCCTTCCATCAGTGGGACAGTTTTAATACTCTGTCTCTTACTGAACGTCATCAATAAATCATCTGAAAATGGAAGTGCAGGAGCAGGAAAGGAAAAACAAACAAACAACAAAGCAAAAAACTTATCCCACAACCACTGGATACATACAAAGATGACTGAATGAAGGCAAGTAAGACTCAACCTAACAATATTTTACCAAATCTATTGTGTTTGAATTGTGAGAGCTCCATAGAAGGAGATGCCAATGCAACCAGGCAGTGTACATTTGGATATGTTCAAGGATGCTGTCATTAATATTTAATCATTTGCTTATTCATCCAGGAAGGGGAGATCAGTTACTATGGTATTTTGATTGTGTTCAATCCAATTACCATGTTATAAAAATAGCAAGCTTCCAAAATAAAAATTAAGGCTCCTCTACCCAGCACCAGTTATATTTAGGTCACTTCCAAGCCATAATCATCATAAATATATAAAAAAAGAATGAAAGGAAGGGAGGTAAAGTATTAGCATCCTTTTCTTTTTTTTGTGTCCGGTCGTGGGACCTGAACTCTGGGCCTGGGCACTGTCCCTCAGCTCTTCAGCTCAGGGCTAGCACTCTACCACTTCAGCTACAGCGCCACTTCCGGCTTTTTTTCTTTTTGCTTATGTGGTGCTGAGGAATCGAACCCAGGGCCTCATGCATGCAAGGCAAGCACTCTACCACTGAGCCACCTTATGTATTAGCTGGGACCAACACATGGTTCAGTTAGAACTTTTTATCTTCTGTAGTATTACTTTCTTCCTACTTTTGGATATGAGTTGTGTGCATTTGAGAACTATGTGCATATTTCTATATACATTCTGGCTGAAGATATATGTCCATCAACTGAGGTGTTAGCTTGCAAAGGATAGTTTTAACTGGTACAGCAACTGTATGTCAATGTAATTCCTCCTGTTTCCCATATGCATCTCTCCAAGTTCTACACAACATGTCACTGACCATTTTACCTATGTGGCTGGTGGCATTACCAATCTTCCTTTTCCCAATTCTCTCTTCCCCTCCCTCAATATCCTGCAGCAAACCACAGCCTTTATGGTTTTGTTTCTTCAGTTTTGATTGCCTGAGGTTTGATTGGTCTAGTTCTAACACACTTGGTAGCTATGGCAGGTGGAGGGGGTGGCCTTTCTTCTACTTTTTCCTGACAGATACCAGGGGAGTCTGTCCTTGTTTCAGGAGTTTTACTTGAATTACTTTCCACTTTCTGGGCTTTTCCTCCTATCTGATTTTTATTCTTCTTTTGTATTAATGAGGATTGAACCCCGGATATTTCATTAGCTAGGCAAGTACACTCACTGACCTATAACCCAGCCCCAGAACATCTTTTTGAATTCTCCCTATATCTGAGTGTAGGATGGAAAGAAATGTTTATTCCAGTATATTGGAATGTTTCAGATTTTTAGGTTTTGATTAATCTAGTTAGATACAATTATAGTCTAGAAACAAATATATTGGTAGAACATGATAAGAGGGATTGTCCTACAGCATAACCTTGGAAACTTAGTGGTTAGGTCTTCAACATGAATTCATCAGGGCCATGAGTTCAACGCAATTGAGTTGCTGTGGTCTGAAGCCTCCCTTCAGATTCCTCCTTTTGCATCTCGCATGCTACATCCCATAGTAGCAATATCCACCATGCTCAGTCTGACTGCTTAGATTTGTTGAAAGGCTGTAAGTGAATGTCAGTGTCATCTTAGATGACTTTATCGAGTGATGTGAAGAACTTCACAACAACAGAGATCAGTGTTCAGTTGCAGTGATGATTTAAGACAAATTTTCATAACTTGACCACAAAACCTCCTTTTTTGGCCACACACTTTAACTTGAACCAGAATGAGGCTATGGCAAAAATGATCTTCTAATAGAGTTTCTAAATCTAACCACAAAGAACTTTTGCTTAAGTAAGAATGAAATATGCCAGCCAATATATTCCCAGAATTTTTATCTGTGTTTTGACCATGTTAAAAAAGTTTTTGTTTTTGTGCTTGGTTTTTTTGGTCTGGGCTTGAACTCTGGGCCTAGGTGCTGTCCTCAGCAATTCAGCTGAAGCCTGGTGCACTACCACTTGAGTCACAGTGCTACTTCTGGATTTCAGGTGGTTAATTGCAGATAAGAGTCTCATGGACTTTCCTGCATGGGCTCGTTTTGGACCAGAATGTTTATATCTCAGCCTCATTAGTAGCTATGATTATAGGCGTGACCCACTGGTGCTAGGCAACTATGTACAATTTCTAACCATGATTGAAAATGTTGGGGAAAACTACAGAATACTTGTAAGCAGCAGTAGTTACTTGGGTATAAATATATGTAATGTACCAAATATTTTTCCAAAATTGAAGTCCTTGTTAATCAAAAAAATAACAAAATTCATTTGGATCTCTTATATAACCAAGTTTACCTTACAAAACAAAACTATATAAATAATTAATGCCTTAATATTAATGGGAACAATCATAAATACAGATAGAGAGAGAGTGAGAGAGAGAATGAGAGAGAGATGAGAGAGACAGAAAAAGAGAGGGAGAGAGAGAGAAAGAGAGAGAGAGAGAGAGAGAGAGAGAGAGAGAGAGAGAGAGAGAGAGAGAGAGAGAGAGAGAGAGAGAGAGAGAGAGAGAGAGAGAGAGAGAGAGAGAGAGAGAGAGAGAGATTTACAGGTTGGAATTCTGTAATTCCCAATTACATATTGTACTGAAAGGGAAATTACACTGAAATCGAAAATTAGACCATTCTGCAAGGATTTAAAAATAAACAGTTCTTACACATTACTTGTTTGTTATCTTGATGTGTTTGTGACTAGTGAGGTCATTTGGTTTGCATTAGGATGAAAACCACATTATCTGGTTCTTAAAATCCCAGGGAAAATTACAAGTGTGCAGTTGAAGGAGGTATATGTATATTGTGATCAACCTTTATTTGCTTAGTTTTTAAACATTATGACATGTTCCCAAATAATAATGGATTCTGCAAATATAAAATAAAGTGTTAATTTCTTTCTTTTTTTAAAAATGTATTCCTTATAGCCACATAAGACGTATTAAGTGAAATGAACCTCAAGATAGGGACACGGGTGTGTGTGTGTGTGTGTGTGTGTGTGTGTGTGTGTGTGTGTGTGTGTGTGTGTGGTTTTTTTTGCTATTGTTTCTAATGTATTTATAATGTACCATGTGATTTTTGTTTTGTTTCTTTGTATGTCTTCCCCTATGGTATAACCCCTATTTTCACTATTTGATGTCAGTGACCTGCATCTTGTATATACACTTCTCTAATTTGGGGAGAGGAAGGGAATAAACAAAATCCTTAAGTAGGGATACAGTTTGACCCATGTAACAATGAGATGTACAAGACATTATGTTGAAAAATGAACTTGACAATTTAAGTGGGGGGGGGAGTGGGAGTATAGTTTGGAGGTGGGTGGAAAGTGATGGTAGGGGACAAACAAGGGAGGAGGCAACAATACTTGATAATAAATGTATTCAGTACCTTGCTCATGTAACTGTAACCCCTCTGTACAGTATTTTTACAATAAAAATCCTATTAAAATTAATTTTTATTGTGAAAATGCCGTACACCGTGTTTAAAATTACATAGGTAAGCTAATGAGTAAATTTCGTATCAAGCATTTTTGCCTCCTCTTTTGTTTCTCCTTACCATCCCTTCCCATCTCCCTCATCTTCCTCCCCTGCTCCTATCCCTCTTTAAATAATTTGTTTTTCCCTCCACAAATTATATATGTCTTCAAAATAGAAATGTTTTTTAAATTCTTATGCACATTTCCAATTAGGCAGTTCACATGATGTATACATGAATTGTTAGTTAAATTTGCTTGTGTATATGTGTGGTGGTCGTTGGGTTTGAAGTTAGGTCCTAAATGCTTTCCTCTGTCCCCATCCCCTTTTTTGGTTGACTCAAGTTTAGCACCTTCCCACTTGAGTTACATCTTCCAGATTTTTGGTTTTCTGTTGGAGATAAGAGTCTCTCTCTTTCCTGCCTGAGCTGGTTTTAAACAATGATCCTCAGATCTCAGCCGTCTGAATAAGTTAGCCACTTACATTTATTGTTTTCCTCTTATTAATATATTTTTTATTGTAAAGATACTGTATAGAGGGGTTACAGTTACATGAGTATGGCAATAACTACATTTCCTATCAAGTATGGTTACCCCCTCCTTTATTTTTCCCCAACAACCCTTCCCTCTCCACCTATCTAACTCTTGCCTCCCCTCCCCCATGCACAAAGTTGTAAAGTTCTTTGTCAACATACTGTCTTGTACATCTCATTGTTACAATGAGCCAACCTGTATCCTTATTTAAACATTTTGTTTTTTTCCCTTCCCCTCCCCAAATTAGAAAAATCTATATACAAGGTGCAGGGCACCAGAATCAATGAAGTGAAAATAGGGGTTATACCATGGAGGAAGAACATACCAAAAAAACACAAAATCACATAATACATTATAAATACTTTTAAAACCATAGCAAGAAGGGGGACCCAGATGGCAACAGAGCAGTAGGAAAATGCCATAGCTCTCTCCAACCAAAAAGGGAGTTTGATTTCCAATGCTTAATTCCCCAAGAGACCAACAACAGCAAAAAGACAAATACCCACAGAAAAACAGGAGACGGGGAAAAAAAAACAAAAAAGAAAGAATGAAAAGGAAGAATTTCAGGACACAGAAGCACGAAGAGCCATACCCCAACCTTTACTATCTACAGGGCAATACACCAAGCCATGGCCACCCCAGCCCAGCGGGGGCTGCTGGAGTCCCTTGAGACACAGGGGGTCATCTTCAGATCTCCCACTCAGAAGAAGCCTGAGGTACCAGTGTAGGACACGCTGATCATGATGTACAGAGAAACCTCCGAGCTGGGAGCCTGCACAAAGATCCCACCCCCTCCTCTCACTGTCCTGGCAGAGTGGCTCCATGCCACCTAAGCCACTCGGTGGGAAGCAAAGCACTACAAGGGTTGCCCACAGAACACTAGAGCAGAAGACTTGCAAGGTACTGGTGCTCATTGGGAGAGCACAGAGACAAACCCAAGTGCTCAGAACCTGCATGGAGATCCCTCCGCCACCCCTCGGCTGGAAATTGGAGGCTCATCCTGCAGCACTGGCCTGAACATCAACAAAGGCAGAGACAGAGGAGAAAAATTGCACACCGCCCAGCCCAGCCTACAACCACCTCAACTGAACTCTGATTAGAGCAGCAACCCGCAACCTACATCACACAAAAACAACAACTAGCGCCATGGTGAATATCCTGCAGGGGACAGTATAGCCCTCAAGAGAGGTCAGAGCTGGTGGAAACTCCCAGACCCTGACCCAAACCCCCACCCCAACACCCGGAGACTGGACCCACTACAACTGGAAACTGTTCGAGAGCTCCACCAGCCTGTTGGGTCCACCCAGCCCTCCAGGCTGGAGCAAGAGTGCCCCTGGAAGGGAGCTTAAACACCCAAGCTAAGAACAGTGCCGCTGGGTCACAACAACCAACAGTGGAAGAAACTTGAACTGTATACTCCAGACTGTGTAACCCAGGTGGGATGCACAGCAGCAGAGGTCTAACTGGCGTGCCCCAACCAGGGGAACAGGACCAGGCCTTGGGACCTAGTGCTTGAGAAACACAGCCAACACCTCCCAACTGAAGTCAGAAGCTGAGCATATGCCTCAGCAGAGGGGGGAAAACAGGGAACTGCACCCCCTAGGAAACATGCTTGTGACAGCAAAAGATCTGGGTTTCCAGGGCAACAGAACAAGAAGCCCATACCCGGTCAGAACCTGACCCATATATCCTGGGCCAGGAATTTGACAACTCATGTTGCCAGCAGGAGCTCAGGCTGGTAAAGTGGCTTAGCGATAGAGAGATTTTCTTGTGTGCTTGATGCCCTGGATCTGATTCCTCAGCACAACATAAGCTGAAAGAGCTATAAGTGGGGCTGTGGCTCAAAGGTAGGGCTCCAGCCTTGAGCTGAATAGCTAAGTAACAGTGCCCAGGATCAGAGTTCAGACCCACAATTGTCAAAACAAACAAACAAACAAACATCAGGAGCCCATAACAGACTCCAGCAACTGAAATAGTACATCCAGAACATTAGATCTCGCCAAGAGCACCTCTAGGAGTAAACAGGAGTAATCTAGGCTGCTCAACCCGTCTAAAGGTGGGAACTGACAGTGATCTACAACAGAGAGCCGAGAACCCGATGTGGGTCAGACCACCAGCTCAGCTCCCAACAGAATCAAGACCAGGTACAGACTCTCTCTACCAGCACAGAAACAGAAGCCAAGCAAAGATAGACACCTATTGACCAAAATAAAATTTCAGATTAGTCTCCAATAATCCCTGAATCCCTATACGAAAATTGCAGAGAAAAATTACAAGGTTTATCAACACCCAGGATAGCAAGCCACACCCAAAAGCTAGCAGCCACCCAGGGAAGAGCCTGAGTAGGAGCAAAGCAGGAATGGAAGACAAAAGCTACATTCAAGAGATGCTGGAGGCAATAACTCAAGAATTTAAGTGAGAAATAGACCAGAAATTCAAAGAACACAGGGATGAAATATCAAAAGAGATGCCGTCTATCAAACAGGATGTGCATGCAAAAATAAAGGCAGTACACACCTCACTAAGAGGTGAAATTAGTACAAAAATAGAGGCAGCACACACCTCACTAAGAGATGAAATTAGTACTTTGAGAACCAACATCTAATCCATAAATGAGTCCATTTCTTCCATGCAAACCACAATGGAAGCCATAGTTAACACAGTGAACGAAATGGAATGTAGAATGTCAAATACAGAATGCAACAACTGGACCTAAAAATCACAGATATGGAAAAATCATGTAAATTATGCCAAAGGGAAATCCAAGAGAAATCGGATACTGCCAAGAAACTTAACCTTCATATAATTGGAGTGGAGGAAGGTGAAGAATATCAAGGCAAGGGAATGCAGCACATATTCAACAAGGTTATCAGTGAAATTTTCCCCCATCTTAAAAAAGATCCTCTTACTTACATAACAGCATATAGAACACCTAACAAGCAAGATTCCAGGAGAAACACTTCTAAGCACATTTTGGTAAAAATGATACATCTGAATAATAAGGAAACAATCTTGCATGCAGCAAAAATGGAGTTATACTACAACGGGAAAAAATATTTCCACACAGACATTGAATGCAAGAAAAGCCTGGGAAAGTACCATACGGGCCCTTAGAACCAATAACTGCCAACTCAGACTGATATACCCAGCAAAGCTAGCATTCACATTCGATGGAGAACTGAAATTTTTAATACTAAAGAAAAACTAAATGAATACATAAATATTAAGACAGCATTACAAGAAATGCTAAGAGGGGGAACACAACCTGAAGAAAGCAACCAGGAATGGGGACCTGAACAAGACAGGCATTAATAGAAGTCTAACTGAGCAAGCACAGGAGGAAAGGAAAGAAGAAAAACTTAGGAAAACAGGGAATGATAGGGACCACAATGGATGTCTCTATACTATCTCTTAATATTAACGGTCTTAATTCACCAATCAAAAGATAAAGAACTGCCGATTGGATCAGAAAACATGCCCTATCCATCTGTTGCCTTCAGGAGACCCACTTGTCAGCCAAACATACAAACAAACTCAGAGTGAAGTGCTGGGAAAGGATCTACATATCAAATGCCCCCAGTAAGAAAGCAGAGGTAGCGATCCTGATGTCGGACAAATAAACTTTTCATTAAAATCAATACAAAAAGACAAGGACGGACAACATATTAATACAGGGAACAATCCAAGAGGAGGATATTACCATTACCAAAGTATATTACCCGAACATTGGAGCACACAAATATGTTAAGCAAATGCTCTCAAACTTACAGACTAAAATAGATCCCAATACGATAATACTAGGAGACTTCAGCACCTCACTCTCAGCAAAGGATAGGTCTACCAACCAGAGGATTGTCAAAGAAGCTACCGAATTAAGTGAGGCCATACTTCTAGAGGAACTAACTGACATCTACCGAGTTTTTCACCCTCAAACAATACAGTAAACATTCTTCTCAGCAGCTCATGGAACTTTATCCAGATAGACCATAACATAGTTCATGCAAGGAACTTAAACAAATAGAAGGGATTGACATAATCCCCTGTATCCTATCTGACCACAGTGGAATCAAGCTAGATCTCATTAACAAAGCAAACCACAGAAATTACTCAAATACATGGAAATTGAACAGCACACTTCTAACCAACACCTGGATAACAGAGAAATAAAAGAATAACTTAAAAAGTTCCTACAATTCAATGGAAATGAAGACACATCACAAAGAAACTTGTGGAACACAACAAAAGTAGTCCTGAGGGGGTAAATTTATTGCCCTCAGTGTCCACATCAAGAAAATAGAGACAGACAAAGTAAATAATCTCGTGTTGCAATTAAAACAGCTAGAAAAACATGAAAAAATGGAACCTAAAGTTACTAGATGGAGCCCGGTAGTCAAACTAAGAGCGGAAGTTAATGAAATAGAAAATAGGAAAATCATAGGTAAAATTAATAAAACAAAAAGCTGGTTCTTTGAAAAAAATCACATGGACAGACCACTGGCAAGTTTAATTAAGAAAAGAAGGAAGGAAACCCAAATTAATAGGATTAGGAATGCCACAGGAAAAATCACAACAAGAACCCAAGATATCCAAACAATTATAAAGAACTATTTTCAAAAGTTATACTCAAAAAAGAAAGAAAACCTGGCAGAAATGGATGCATTTCTAGAGAAATACAAGTTGCCCAAACTGAGCAAAGAAGGAAATAAGTAAGCCAATATCTTACAAGGAGATACAGGAAACAATAAGATGTTTTCCAACAAGGAAAAGCCCAGGACCAGGTGGATTCACAACAGAATTCTATAAGACCTTTAAAAAAGGACTAATACCCATACTCCTCAAGCTCTTCAGAGAAACAGAGAATGAGGGAGCTATCCCAAACTCATTCGATGATGCCAATATCACGCTCATCCCCACACCAGGAAAAGACCCAACCAAAAAAGAGAATTACAGACCAATTACCTTGATGAACACAGACACAAAGATTCTGAACAAAATTCTAGCTAACAGAATCCAAAAACACATAAAAATAATCATACACTACGACCAGGTAGGTTTCATTCCAGAGATGCAGGGAAGTTTTAACATACGTAAATCAATAAGTGTTATCCAGCACATCAACACAGCCAAGGTCAAGAATCCAATGATTATATCCACAGATGCAGAAAAGGCTTTTGATAAAATATGACATTCATTCCTGTTAAAAGCTCTGGAAAAAATAGGAATAGAAGGAACATTTCTTAAAACAATAAAAACTATACAACAGACCAATATCCAATATTATACTTAATGGGGAAAAACTACAACCAATTCTCCTAAAATCAGGAACAAGGCAAGGATGCCCACTGTCTCCACTCCTCTTCAATATATTCCTCAAACCCCTTAGCCAGGGCAATAAGGCAAGAAAAAGACATTAAAGGGATCTGTATAGGCAAAGAAGAAGTTAAACTATCCTTTTTTGCAGATGACATGATACTATAGCTTCAGAATTCCAAAAACTCCTTCCCCAAACTCTTAGAAATTATAAATCACTTCGGCAAGGTAGCAGGATACAAAATCAACCCACTAAAATCAGTCTCCTTCCTGTGCACTGACAAAGTACAAGCAGAGAGGGAAACAAAGGAAGCAACCCCATTCACTGTAACCTCCCCCAAAATAAAATATTTTGGGATTAACCTAAGCAAAGATGTAAAAGAACTATTTAATGAAAACTATAAAAAGTTAAAGAAAGAAATTACAGAAGACACTAGAAAATAGAAAGGACTTCCATGCTCTTGGATAGGCAGACTTAATTTACTAAAAATGGCAATACTGCCAAAATTAATATACAAACCCAATGCAATTCCTATTAAAATCCCAATGACGTACATTTCTGAAATACGGAAAACAGTCCAAAAATTCATATGGAACAACAAAAGACTAGAATATCCATAACAATTCTAGGGAAAATAAACTACATGGGAGGGATCTCAATGCCAAACTTCAAACTCTACTGTGGAGCCAATAACAAAGACAGCATGGTACTGGGACAAAACCAGACCCAATGGCCAATGGAATAGAATAGTAGATCCAGAAATAAAACTACATACCTCCAATCAGGTGATATTTGACAAAGGAGCCATAGACATACAGTGGAGGAAACACAGCCACTTCAACCACTGGTGCTGTGAAAACTGGGCGGCCACATGCAGAAGACTAAAACTGGACCCCACCTATCACCATGCACCAACATCAACTCAAAATGGGTTAAAGACCTTAACATCAAACCTGAATCTCTGAAACTATTGCAGGACAGAGTAGGAGAGACACTTGAACTTATAGGCACAGGAATGAACTTCCTGAACAAAGTCCTAGGGTCACAAAAATTTGGAGAGAGACTCAACAAATGGGATTACCTTCAAATAAAAAGTTTTTGCACAGCTAAAGCTATAGTAACCAAGCTAGAAAGACAACCAACTAATTGGGAAAAATATTTACAGCAGTATATCAAACAAGGGGTTAATATCAAGTATATACCTGGAATTCAAGAAACAAATCCTTCCCACACCCAACAAACCAATTACTACATGGGCAAAGGAATTAAAGACAGACTTCTCAGAAGAAGAGATAAAAATGGCAAAGAAACACATGAGGAAATGTTCATCATCCCTGGTGGTGAAGGAAATGCAAATAAAGACAACCCTGAGATACCACTTTACCCCAGTCAGAATGGCCACCATCTGCATGTCAGCAAAACGACAAATGCTGGAGGGGATGTGGAGAAAGAGGAACACTATTGCACTGCTTGTGGGAATGTACACTTATACAACCACTTTGGAAAGCAGTCTGGAGGGTCCTCAGAAAGCTAAATATTGACCTACCTTATGACTCAGTCATACCACTTCTAGGCATCTATCCTGAACAACAGGAACCAGTATACAAGGACACATACAACTCCATGTTTATTGCAGCACTGTTCACAGTAGCCAGGATATGAAAACAACTCAGATGTCCCAACACAGATGAATGGATCCAAAAATTGTGGTATATATACATAATGGAATATTATGTAACCATAAGAAATGACAAAATAATGGCATTTGCAGGGAAATGGATGGAGTTAGAATTAATCATGTGGAGCGACATAACCCAAGTGCAAAGAAAAAAAACGGCACATGGTGTCCCTGATAAGTGGATGTTAAATCCAAAATGTTAGGTGATATGACAAAATTAACAGGGCTTCAGAAACAAAGGACTTTCACTCATCTGGTCGAATCACTACTAAATAACCCCCATGCTGCTGATTACATGTATAGTATATATGTGCACAACGATGGGAAACTAGGAGGACGACAGAACTAGAGGGAATCACGGAAAAACACAATAGCAGGACACATCAACGACACTGGACATTGACCAAAATGAACTAAGCAACTCAATGGCAGAGATGGGAGGGACGGAGCAAGTGGGAAAGAGTGAAAAGCTGATGTTATGCAAAACAAAAGAAATATATGTATCCCCCAATGTGGAAGAAATAACTGTATTGCAAAGCTCATAGAACTCATAAATGTTATACACCATGGTAGACAATTTGTCCTATGAAAGTTAGAATGTGTTTGTGACTTTAACTAAGCTTCACTATCCCACAATACTGTGAAATTAGGGAAATTATGTAACCACTTAATCACAATAAAAAAATTGGAAATAAAAAGCAAGACAGTAAAAACCATGTGTGCCCCTATCTTGGGACTCATTTTCTTAACATCATCTTATCTAGTCTTATGTACAGAGCTTTTGACCTCTCCTAATTGTCCTAGACAAATATTAGCTATTGCAAATAAGGGATAACATGGAATTATATTCCTTAGTGCCAGGGTTACTTCACTTAATATAATAATTTTCCATGTCTTTCCATTTCCTAACGAATGGGGCAATATCATGATGGATTCATAAAATTCCATTATATATAGATATAGATATATAGATATATCTATATATAGATATAGATATATAGATGTATCTATATATCTGTATCTATATATCACATTATCTTGATAGATTCATCTACTGAGGCACAACTGGGTTGGATCCATATCTTAGCTATGGTATACAATACTGCAATAAACCTAGTTGTACTGGTAGCTTTAGCCACTTACATTTAAATCAGTTGATCTACTGAGTGTTTCCCTGTCCTCTTTTTTGAAAATACACCTTCCCAACAGCAAAGGTAAAAGAATAAGTTAAAAGTTGTTCTGATACTCCTCACCCAAAGAAGATACATGATATAATTATTTAAGTGCTAAGATAAAAAATTGTAGTTATTTTTTTTAATTGGAGTTATTGAAAGACTGAATTTCTTTAGTGTCATTTTGGGAAAAGTGAATCAAATATTCAGAGCATCCCTAGATAAGGAGAATAACTTAGACCTGTTTTTTAAATCTGTAGTACTAATTAGAAGAAGAATAGTTTTTGTGTCATTAGTGTAGCCTACTTGAAATAGTTTGAAGGTACACATTATCAAGTATATTTTCTAATGTAGTAAACACTGAATCCTAAAATTCTTAGTTTTCCTCTGCATTTTCACTTTGTTCTGAACAGCTGTCTCATTTGAAACATACACCTTGGTACCAGGGTTTTCTGTAGTTATTTTACATTTTACAAAAATAATTTTAGGTTTTTTAAAGCAGAAAAACTAATAATGATAATTATTCTCTGATATCCTTCACCAAGGTCTCCACAATTCATTATATTGTTTTAATATGATATCAGTATATTTATATGCTATAAAATTTGGTTTTACTTTTGGTTTTTTTGCTCGTATTGGGGCTTGAAGTCAATACCTTGGTCTGTCACAAATGCCAGGCATTAATCTATCATGCCTGTAATTCTGGCTACTCAGGTCGCTGAGATCTAAGGATCAAGGTTCAAATCCTGCCTGGGCAGGAAACATGATGATACTCTTGTCTTCAATTCATGACTAAAAAGCTAAAAGTGGAGTGTGGTTCAAGTAGTAGAGACCGGCCTTGAGCAAATAAGTTAAAGGGTAGTACCTAAAGGATAGTGCCCAAGTACTGGGTTTAAGTACCACTACGAACACACACACACACACACACACACACACACACATGGTGTGTGTGTGTGTGTGTGTGTGTGTGTGTGTGTGTGTGTGTGTGTGTGTGTGTGTGTGTTGTGGTCGTGAAATCCACTGTTTTCTTTTTCATTCAGTTGGTGACTTTTCCCCAGGGAGACAGCTCAATGGTGTTACCTGATTCCTGGGGGTTCAGTGATTCTGCTGGGATGACAGGTCTGACTTAGTGAGCAATGGGACTCCAGGAAAACTCCACAAAGCAAATGGATGGAAACATGAGAAGATATGCATTCAGGTAATTCTTCAGTCTATCTCCTCCTGCCAAGTGTCTTTCTCTCTCTGTGGGCTGAATTCCTTTTCTTACCAGGTAAACCTGAACATTGTATGACTTTAGAGTGTACACACAGGCGAATAAGGCTTTTGTGAAATGTCAGGCATCACAAGCTTGCTCTTTTTTCTTCTCTCACTATTAGTGAGTTTGTTGGCAGCCTTCATTTTTCTGAGAAAAATGGAATGTTCTAGAAGTTCTCATAGAATATGTATAGATGTAGGGCAGAATTTATGGTTCTTTTGCTCCAGAGAATTGAGAAACATCTATGTGAATTTATAGATAGCCTATAGTGAACTAATTTCTATGGTATAGATGGATTTTTGGATATGATATCCGTATGGAAAACCAGAGACATCTTTAAATACTTTGTCTAAATGAAGCAGAAATTGAGAACACTTCAAATTTTTCAGTTTTAATCAGAATCTTATACTAAATTTCATAAAATATTTTAAGTGCTGCAATAAATTAATTTCATTTGTAGGACAAATGACAGAAAGGATTGTACCTGAAGATATAGTATAAGTTTTTCCTTTTGATTAATTAAGAACTTTATGTTTAATATCAACTAAGGTAAGTATTGTGAGAAATACCAAGATATGAGATCCAGTTTCTGCCAATAATTAGATTAAATTGATAGGAAAGGTCCTCTGTTTGCAGTAACAATTGTAATATTATTTATAAAAAGTGTGTGGTCAGGGTCTGGGAAGTTAGCTCAGTGGTAGAGCACTTGCCTTATATGCATAAGGCCCTGGGTTCGATTCCTCAGCACTACATAAGCAAAAAGAAAAAAGCAGGAATTGGCACTGTGGCTCAAGGGGTAGCGTGCTAGCCTTGAGCTGAAGAGCTGAGGGACAGCGCTCAGGCCCAGAGTTAAAGCCCCACAACCAGACCCCTTCCCCCCAAAAAAAGTGTGTGGTCAACACATTTGTGTAGTTGTGTACTTAGCTATCTTTATGGTAGTGTTATAGAATTTTAATAAATTTCTTCAAGCACAAGGAAAAAGTTTAAGACATGTTAGAGTTTCACACACAACAAAGAAAATACTAGGTCATTTTCAATGTTTTCATTTTTCAATGTGTGTGTGTGTGTGTGTGTGTGTGTGTGTGTGTGTGTGTGTGTGTGTGTGTGTGTGTGTGTGTGTGTGTGTGTGTGTGTGTGCTGGTACTTGGGCTTCCACTTAGGCTAGTGTGCCATACCACCATTTCCATTTTTTCTATTTATTGGCGATATGAGTATCACAGACATTGCTGCTTGAGATCCCTTTGAACCTAGATCCTCAGATCTCAGACTCCTATGTAGCTGGGATTACAGGGGTGAGCCATCAGCATTGAGAGATGCTTTTGTCATGTTGTGTGGTAAATTACTAGAAATTTAATGTTTGCTCACTGAATACAAACTATTGTAGGCTTCACGTTTGGGCTAATAGTTTGGGTGTTGCTTGTCTATATTAGTTGCTCAGTTTCTAGCAGGGGGGCACCAGGATATAGTCTCTCATGAAATATGGGGACCTCTTCCAAGCTTAAAGGATGCCTGGTAGGGTTTAGGTCCTCTAGCTGTAATATTGTGGTTTCTGCTGTCTGGTCACCTATCATACATCCACTGTTGTCAGCTCCTAGTTACCCCAATACTTCCTTGACAAACATACCCTCCTTAATGTTTCATTCACTCAGTTTGTGTTACTGCCTCCTATAAAGGCCTTAATTTGCACTCACTCCTTAGAAGTGAGTGCATAACCAACTCTTGGGCGAAATAATTACATCTGTAAACTTTAATTTTGTTATCTATTAGAGCATATTGTGGGGTTAGATGATACTCAGAGTAGAAAATAAAAGACTTCCCCAGCATCTGGATTGTTGTGCATTGACTAAGGTAGATTATTAGCTATTTATTATTAGCTATTTATTATTGTAAGTGTCCTCAATTTCAGTCACTGGTAGCATTGTTTGAGTTTAGCTGATGAAGTGTGCAGTTTAAGAAAACGAAAGATAAATCTTTTTTTTTTCTTTTTGCTTATGTGGTGCTGAGGAATCAAACCCAGGGCCTCAGGCATGCAAGGCAAGCACTCTACCACTGAGCCACCTTCCCAGCCCAAATCTTTGAATGGAGTAGAAAATAATTTGCCAGTTACAGTGAACGAAAGGCAGTTAGAAGTTAAACAAATGAATCAATAGCACTGGCAGTGGCTTCAGATATGGCCAGAAATAAACCGGTTAGGCGTATTTTTAAAAGAAAACATGTGGCTGGGATTATGACTTAATTGTAGAGTGCTTGCATAGCATGCGTACAGCCCAGGGTTCAATTATTCAGTACCACATAATGAGAAAGTGGTGCTGTGGCTCAAGTAGGAGGGTGCTAGCCTTGAGCAAAAAAGAAGCTCAGTGGAAGTGCCCAGGCCCTGAGTTCATGCACCAGGACTGCCAAAAAAATAAAAAGAGAGAGCAGGTCAATAATGGACGAGGGAGGAATTCAGAAGCCAAATTCATCACTGAATTTTTCCTCCTCTATTCCAAAATCAGGACATCATTCTCAGAGAAACAATGGGTCAAAAAGATGATTCAGAAAGAATATAGCTTATGAAGTAATACTAGAAATTTTTAGTGCAACTGTCCTGTAGAGATAATCCATTAAGTATAATTGTGTCTTGCAATAGCACAAGATTTCATTGTATTAGCACAAGTGCTATCTGGAGATTTTGTATGGGTGCTGGTCCTGAAACTTGATCAGAGCCTAGTTGCTATTCCTATTTTTTTCCTCAAGGCTAGTACTCTATTAGTTAAGCCACTTAGTTAAGTTCCACTTCTGATTTTTTGGTAGTTAAATGAAGATAAGATTGTCATGGACTTTTCCTGGCTCACCTGGCTTCAAAATATGATTCTCAAACCTCAGCAATCCGAACAGCTAGGATTACAGCTGTGATTCACTAGCACCCAGAGAAGCAATTTTTTTTGAGTGAAAGGACTTAAGAATATGGATTATTCAGGAGATTCACCCTCAGTCCTGAATAAATCACCATGACCAATTTCTATGAACACACACACATACATCTCAGTGGTCTGTATTATGTTTCCGCAAAAGAGTAGTGCCTTCTAAGTGGCAAAGTGTGGTGTCACAGGCCTGTAATCCCAGCTACTGAGAAGCAAAGGTTTAGGAGGATTAGGTTGTGAGGCTGGCTTCAGTGATGTTAGCACAAGGCCCTATATGGAAAGCAAACTGTAAAAGAAAAAAAGGGTTGGAGCCATGCAACGCTTAAGCAGTAAATATCGGCCCAGTAAGTGAAAGGCCCTCAGTTTAATCCTTAGTTGTATGGAAAAAGCAAAAAGTATAGCATCTCAGTCCATTTTGTCATGATTGAACAAAAACCTTGAAGTTGTATACTTGATAAGGAATAAAAATATTTCACTCAAAATAGTGGTGGCTGGAAACCCTATATAGCATGGTAGTACATGGGACAAGGCCCCTAAGTGCATCACATCATGTAGGATCTTGGAATCATGGCATGTGCTAGAAAGAGAGTGAGTAAGGGACCTAGGGTGTTTTTTCTAACTGTTAACAGTGATCCTGTTAGTTCCTTGAGAGTTAACAAGATGGCATTAATCCATTTATGATGTAATCCTCTATTAAAGGTACTACCTCCTGACACTGCTACATTGAGAAGTTAAACTTCAGTGTAAGTTTTGATGTCAGGCCATTAACAGGCCTCTGGCAGAGATAGGTGAGACCATTGGAAGCCGAGGACATTCATACAACTAGGCACCTTGGACAGCTGCTTGAATCTCATTGATTCTGGTATTTGCTATATTTGGGGCCATATCACAGCCAGGATCCATTGAGTCCATGTCTGTTCCATGTGCCAGCTTCAGTTATGCTGACTGTGATACAAACTACTGGACAATAGGGAGAATAAGAATGGATATGGTCACAAAATTGAGGTTTGTTATTCTACATGACACTTAATTAACATTAGTTGGTGTATGTATGAAAGCCATTAGAAAGCTGTATGTCTACATACAGCTATGTAATAACTACTGTATGACCCAGAAAGATACCTTGTAGAGCGGTTTGTTTACACATAATGCAGACATTCCTCTGAACACAAAAGATAAACAAACAAGTTCCTGCCTACAAAATTAATTTTTATTTAATGAATGGTTATGGACCAATTCTAGGCCTTGAAATTATAAGCCTTCTTCTTCCACATTTGAAACTGGGATCTATATCTGTCTTTAATTTTTTATTAATCTTTTTTTTTCAAGGATAGATCTAATAACATTGTTCCCTAATTTTTGTCTAAAATAAATTTTGAAAGTTTTCCACTGACTGAAATGTTTTAATTACCTTGGTCATTCTATTATCTTCAATTTCTAGTGCTCCTTGGAAGTTAAACACAGGTCTTCTGTAGCATTTAAAAGGAAATCTTTTCACTAGCCCCAGTCTATATTCCTAGCTTCTAAGGAAGCTGAGATGAGGAGAATGCTGTCTTAAAGCAAAGGCAGAGAATTTCATGAAACATCTTCTCCAAAATTGTGTATATTTTTACAAATATAATTGTATATATTGTATTTAATATGTAATATCATTGTGATATATATACATACTACATATTATATATATGTGTGTGTGTGTGTGTGTGTGTGTGTGTGTGTGCATGTGTGTGTTTGTGTGTGTGTGTATCTCACAAATTAAGCCAGATTCAATAACTGAAAGATTCAATAAGTAAACTTGAAAGCCACAATTTACTCCCATAGCCATCCTTTCTTTAAATATTAAGTAAGTTGTAGTCTGAAAATGTAAATCCTTGACCAAAAAGGAAAACACTAATTTTTTTTTACCTATTCTAGACCTTTTGTCTCCACAATTTAGAGTACTAAAACACCTACCTGGACAAGGGGTATTTTCTATGTCATCCAAAATAATGAATGATTTTTATGTGAAGTGTCCAAGTCTGTAGACAAGGATTCAAGCTGGAATTCCCCAGCTTGAAAATGAATTGAAAACCTGGGTACTGCTGTTTTGTTATAGAAGGACTCTGAACCCTTTCTCCAGAAAAACTTTCTTTGTAATCTGTGAAGGTTATTTTTATGTCTGCACACAGCATAGTATTCTTCAAATACTGGAAGCTATCCTGATAGATACCTTCAATCCTGTCTCTTAATTGAGATAGAATTTATGATCTTATTGTTCAGCTACCGAGAGGGAAGGACTTTTTCCTCTTACCAGCATCTCTCATTGCTCCTCATGAAGAAAGAAGTACTAAAGGAAACCATAGATTCATGGTGTGTGATCATGCTGTAACAGGGGTTCTTCTGCAGGAAGCAGAGAATGGAAGGAAGAGTAGCACTTCTCTTCAGTATTGATGGTTTGTCAACATAGAACAATTGAAATTCAGATGACAGGCAGGAAATTGGGTTCAACTCATTACATAGTTGCTCATCAGGAAATAGGATATATTCCTCAACTTGGTTGAGCCAATCTCCATTGTTTGTTCTATAGTGTGCCTCTGCTTTGGGTCTTCAGTTTACAGTTTCAAGGTGATATTTTTTGCTATTGGAGACAGGTGAATGGAGTAATGTAGGTGACCTCCATGACAATTACCTGTATCCGGCTAAAATTCATATATTCAAGTGGGAAATTTGCAGTCTGTATAAAATACAAAAGATGATTCCCAAGCATGGGATATCTACCGTGTAGTCATTGTAATTTTCATGCAGGAATATTTTATATGGACAAAATCAAGGTACCAAATATGTCCTTCAGCAACCACCCTTGGGTAAAGCTTATGCTCACGCCAAAGTCATTGACCTTCACATTGCATTTGTCATCCAACATGATGTTATTGGGTTTAAGGTCTCAGTGTGCACTTCTGTTTTCATTAAAGTAATGCAGATTATTCACAGTCTGTTTGAACAATCTCCTAACTTCATTCTTGAATAGATGGAATGATTTTCACATTAATTTAAAGAGGTCTCTGGGTGGCCAGTTCAATTACCAAGTATTGGTGCTCATCCTTCTCCCTCACCTGGTACTACCTGATCATGTGTGTGTGTGATGGAAAGTCTTAATAATATCCATCTCAATTTTGATCTGACAATTGTTGAACTCTCCCTTCACTCACTATCACCTTGAGGTTAATGAGGTGTTGCTAGGTCAACTTTACATATGCATAACTAGTAATTTCTAACAGGCCTTTGTAACACTTTAGTCCTCATACCTGATACTGGGACCTATTGGGAAAGGCAGAGGGCAGACTTCCAACTATTGAAGACTTCTTCCTTTGTGAATTATGAGCTATCACCTTCAGTCATGTGGTACCAGCACAGACTTGGCTCAGGGCTGTGAACCTGAGTGTAGAAGATTGAATCTTCATAGTGTAAATAGAAATTTGGCCTTGTTCTAAGCTAGCAGTTTGGGGGATCTCTGGAAGCTGTGGATAAAATGTCTCCTTTTAGTAGCCTGTCCTTTGTGCACATTTAGTTTAGCTGCAGGAATTCATAACTAACTAGTAGCAGTGGTCACCCCAGGGTGGAGCAAGAGAGCCACAGTAGAGGGACAGAGGTCAAGCTCACACCATCTGCCTTTTTATGATTCTTGAATTGACAGGTTACACATGTATTTTACTAATTCAAGAATAAAAATTAATATTAAATATAGATTTTTAATTACCTCTTTGTTTCTGACTCTACTAGATTATTTATCTAAGAGAGGATTGTGAGAATCCTAGATCAAAGGCTCCACTTCCTTGGGGAAAGATCAGGGAGTCAATAATCCCCACTATTAACCAATTGTAAGACCTACAGTAATACCTTGCACTTTCTGGCCTCAGTTAATGTATCTTCTATATATCCTCCTGCTATCCTCTGGAAATTCTATTGAGCCTATCTTATGTGTCAGAACAATGTGTGGCCAAAAGGAAAAACTGTTCTTCCTGTGCCAAAGATTAGGTGGGGTTGGGGTGGGGACAGGCAAGGTCGTGAGGGACAGTGTTGGATAGCAAACACTGGGTCCCTCCAGATCAGGAAGGTAGCCAACCCTGGCACGGGATCTACATCATCTTGTCTCCAACTTGTTGGCCAAACCCCTGTGAGTCCCTCATCCAGGGTGCTGGCTGTAGGATCTGTTCCCTGATAGGTTTCCATTGAACTTCTCTACAGTTCATGGTCCACTTTACATAATGAAGACTGCTGCCAAATAGGTGTGTGTGTGTGTGTGTGTGTGTGTGTGTGTGTGTGTGTGTGTGTGTGTGTGTGTGTGTGTGTGTACAGCACGTTATACTTAACACTATGTCATAATATTCTTATGAGAATTGTTTGCTTAACATACATGAAAAAAACTAACTAGTACCAAAATACACAAAAAGTGCCATCTGATATTACTACCATTCATGGGTTAGTATTAACACTAGCATTAGTATAAATCAGAGTATGTAGAAGGACCCATCTGATCTAACAGTTGAGAATTCAGGAATCATTTCCTCCTCTGCTGAATCTCAGGCACTCAAAGTCAAATCTTTTGAACAGACTTGGGGAAGAAGGAGTTAACTCCACCTGTGAAGCCCAAAGAAGAAGGAAACCCCATGGTGGCATATGAGTACTATCATATATACATACACATACACACACACACACACACACACACACACACACACACACACACACACACACACACACACACACACACACACACACACACACACACACACACATCGTAGATCCAGAAATATTCTCAAGCATCTCCTCTGATCTATGAACTCTATACAGCAAAGTCTAGAATTGGGTGGAAACAGGATCAGAGCAGCTTGTCTACACTTCACCAGCTGTTAGACTGGTCTTCCACTGCCAAGTAATAGATGGATGTTATCTTAGATGCACTGCTCTGAGCTGAAGGGAAAGTGTCTTGTCTTGGGAGGACAGTGAAGGGATTAGAGAATCTACACAGGTAATGTGAGGAGTCCTGCATCAGGAAAATACTTCCTTTAAATGCGAGTTTATTAGAAAGCTTTGAGAACAGTTGGCCAGTACTAACATATATTCATGTATTCTCCCTAATTTGTTTAAATAAAAATCAATATTTATGAGCTCTCATTTCTCCTTGCCCCTTCTGGTATATTCCTGTCAGGTCTAATGCCTCACTTTATAGCTTCATTCCCCCCTTTCTCTGGTGAAGTTTGGTGAGAGTTATCAAGTAATTTTCTTATTTAATGCAACCAAGACGAAGCTGATGAAGAAAACAGTGTTACCTTCAGGCTAGCATAAATATCTGCTCTAATAAAGGAAGATGAGGGTCTTACAACCATCATGCAAAAGGTCCTGCCTTTGGAGATAGGGGATTCCATTTCCTCTGCCTTCCTAGTTTCCAGGGTAACCAATGGCCTCTCAGTAAAGGAATTCCTTTCTAAGAATAAAAAGCATGCCAACAAATTGCAGAAGGCTAGCAATCCACATTATTGCTGCTTAAGAACAATTCTCCTACAATATACTGATGATTCACACCCATAACCTTAGCCATTCAGGAGTCTGAGAGGACAGGATCTTGGTTCAAAGCAAGAACAGTCCATGAAACTTTTATCTCATTCACCACAAAAACCCAGTAGGAGAGTGTTGGGCCAGGGCTACCCTTAAATAAAAGAGCTCAAGGACAGTGCCCAGTCCTGGAGTTCAAGTCTAATACTGGCATGCACACACAAACACACAGAGACCCAGACCCAGACCCAGACCCAGACCCAGACCCAGACAGACAGACAGACAGACAGACAGACAGACAGACACACACACACACACACACACACACACACACACACACACACACACACACACACACACACACACACACAAGAAAAGCTAGAAGTGGAGATGAGGCTCAATAGTATAAGTTTAATCCCTTTTCTGTCCTTTTTTGTTGTAAAAATGCAGGTCAGAAGGGTTACAGTTACATGAGCAAGGTACTGAGTACATTTCCTATTGAGCATTGTTGCCTTCTCCTTTGTTTCCCCCTAACATCTCTTCCCTCCCACCTCCACAACTACCCTCCCCAACTTCAAACCCCACCAATGTTCTAAAGTTCATTTTCAACTTAGTGTTTTGTATATCTTATTGTTACACTGGGTCAACCTGTATTCCTCCAAAAAACAATGTTTAGTCTTATGTGAAATTTTTCGCTAAGGGAAAATGTTAATGCCCAGAGTTCAAGCCCAAATAACTATACACGTTTTTTAAAAGACTACTTTTAATAAGTTTTCCAGACATAACTGGTTCTCTTCTTTTTTATGGTACTGAGGTTTGAACTCAGGGGCAACCTGGAAATCCCTGCTCCTCCCAGCTCCATTGCCTACCCTGTGTTTAAGGGGCCCCTGAGCTCAGTTTCTGCTCACTGAACTTGCCCACATATTCTGAAAAGAGCCCAGAGAAGCCTATGGCATTTGTTGTGCCCCAGAAGTCAGGCCACAGTGAGGTTTCTGCAGCCCCTAGCCTTGCTCCTAGCACAGTCACCAATAGGGTAGTGCCCACAGGATCCAACGCATACCTCTAAACTGGGTAAAAAACGAGGCTGTGCTTAAGTCTCCCAAAGTCAGCAGTCACAGTCCTGGCACAATGGCATCTACTAAGGCCACCCCAGTAGCTATGGGAGCTCTGACATCAAGACAGAGGCAGACACACCCATGCAGGCTGATTTGGAGCAGATCTTTTTTCAGGTGCAGGTGTGGTTGCCTTTGAAGCAGAGCTTGAGAGTGCACACACTAGTTCATCACAGTGCACAGTAGAAGAACTTGGTAAGCAATGGTCCTGTGCTCAGACACTTGTCAGAGGCAGGAAATCAGAGAGAGAGAGAGACAGAGACAGAGACAGAGACAGAGAGAGACAGATAGAGAGAGAGAGAGAACTCTAGGCTAGCTCTGATTCTGTACTGGTTTCAATATCCTTGCTAAGAAATGCATATTTTCAGCAAGAAATAAAAAGGAAAACTTCTAACTCTAACTCTGATGGAGTAATTGAGATCAAACTACACTTGCTACCATAAACAATCAAAGAAATGGAAGTTATATGAAAAATAAATATATGTATATAAATGTATATATAATATAAAAATGTAGACATATATATATATTCACATATACAATGTGAATATGTAATGTATGTATAATGTATAATGTATATATGTATAATGTACAGGGAGAAAAAAGAAATACATAGTATTTGAAAGAATAATGACCAAAACCTTCCCAATTTTGATTGAAAGCATGAACCCTTCTATGCAGGGTTCTAGCAGCTTAAAGAAGTCAATTAACATAAGTGCACAGGTCCACACTAAGACACATTCTAATTAAACAAAGACAGAAAACCTCCCAAAGCACAGACACACACACAACTCATCACACACAAAAGTGATCTTCAATGATATTATGACAAATTTCTCATTAATCAATAGATTAACTATTAGACAGCAAGGGCAAAAAAATTAAGGTGCTAAGAGGACATATCTAATATCAACATTTCTAACAAATATATATACTTTCTCCAAATGTGAGAGATGAGCTAAGTACCTAACGATGGCTCAGGCATATAATCCTAACTACTCAGGAAGGTGAATTGTGAAGATTGTGGCTCAAAGCCAGCCTGGACCTTGTCACCTCAAAAGCAAGTTGTAGGACAGCTGTCCTTGAAAAGGACGGAGGCCTTTTTGCCATGTCATTGCTGGAACAAGATGTAGGATAAGGTGTCCATCAAGAATGGAGGCTATTGGCTAGTGTCTCCACAGAAGCAATTTATGAGACTCAGGAGTTTTCTAGAAGGTCAGAGAACTTTGACCACTGTCGTAGTGGTTTCAGGAATGGCATAATAATGACAAGAGCAACCTCAAGCTCACATGGATTCCTTAGCAACAGTCTTTGAAGCCTATGAGCTAAAATATCAATGCTGGCAAACTGTGATTGGTCCACTTTTTCTCTGACATCACTGGCCCAGACTCTGATTGGTCCATTTCCTCTATGATGTCACTATGCCGGGCTGATATAGCTCCATTTTGAGAGATCATGCAGGATATATAGGAAACCACTGTGCTCCAACTTACATTAGATACCACCTCAGGAGCTCTTGATTGGTGACCCGCTGGACTGATTCAAACCTAAATTCGTGACTTTTTTGTTGGGAAGGTGAGTTGTCGTTTGGATTTTGGTATTTCTTTTTATTTTTTCTGGGTTTTCCATTATTTTATTTAGTTAATTTTAGGTAGACTTGCTACCTGCCATCATAGCATAAGGATGGAAGAATACAAAGAATCATACTCCAGATCCTTCAAGGAGGAGATCATCAAACAAAACCAGGTGAAAGAGCTCATCGACCATGGTACCAATGGACAAGTGAGGCTGGCCCATACTCGACTCACACACATGGAAGTCGCAGTTAAAATACTCCTGAAGGGAGAATTCCCCCAGTCATCAGTTAAAGAATGAGGTGGAGGGCTGGGAAGGTGGCTCAGTGGTAGAGTGCATGCCTTGCATGCCAGAGGCCCTGGGTTCGATTCCTCAGCACCATATAAGCAAAAAGAAAAAAAAGCCGGAAATGGTGCTATGGCTCAAGTGGTAGAGCGCTAGCCTTGAGCTGAAGAGTTGAGGGACAGTGCCCAGGCCCAGAGTTCAGGCCCCATAACCGGACCCAAAAAAAAAAAAAAAAAAAAAAAGAATGAGGTGGACATTTTAAAGATGGTATGGCACAAACACATTATCAAATTGTACCAGGTGATGGAGAAGGAAGAGTATTTGTATCTCATCATGGAACTGGCCAGTAGAAGATACCTCCTGGCATGGATCTGAAAATACTGCAGTGTATATTAGGATGAAACCAAGAGGCTCTTCACATAAATTGTAAGTGCTGTTCACTGCCCACACCAGAACAGAATCACACACCAAGACCTTAAGTCCAACAACATACTGTTGGATACCAAAGACAATATCAAGGTCAGTCGTTTGTTCTGAGCATCTGGTTCTCCCTGGTGCAATTGCTACTGAATGTATATGCTGCTGTGCTATTTATTCCACCCCCTAAATTTTCCTGGATGAAAGAAATGATGGCTGGATGCTGGTGGCTCACTCCTGTAATTCTAACTATTCAAGAGGCTGAGATATGAGGATGACAGTTCAAAACCCGCCCAGCCTTGGTCTACCAACTGAGTAGACTCATACTGATACCAAAGACTAATTTGAGGAGGAGATGGCAGTGGATACAGGTGGCTAGCAAAATAGCTACCACTCTTCTCAGAACAAGCTGCTGAATGTGGGCCCAGGAACAGAGCAGTTCAGACAAAGGGGAGGAAAGCCGTCAGAGATATCAAAAACAACTTCACTTGAAACCCAGAAGACCCTGCTATTGAGATAGGAGAGATTTGTAGGTGGTCTACTACAAAAAGAGTTGTAAGTGGAATCCAAGAATGGAGATCAAACACTGTTTGCCCAGCAACACCCTTAATCCAGCCAAGAATACAGGTGCATCAACTGCCTTAGTTTCCTCAGGAGGGATTGGAGCAAAGGGGTACCTTGTACTGCAGTGTAAATCGAATATCGTAGTTATCAAAGCATGTAATTTTTGTGTGTTGTATCAGTTCCTTGCGCATACAAAACTACTTGAATTACACTTGAACTACATCCTAGTCTTTAAAAATATAGTTTGTTTAATTTTATTCTATGTTATTCTTTAAGATGCAGTCTCATTATGTAGCCAAGTCTGATCTTAACTTCATAATTCTACTGCCTAGTCTCCAAGTGTTGGGATAACCGGTGTGTACATCTATGTCATCCATCATACTATTATCTGCACCTTTCCTTAAGTTTTAATACTTTATGTTATCCCTTGGCAGTACTGTGGTTTTGATTCAGAGGCTGGTGTTGGGCAAGCAAGTGCTCTACCCCTTAACCCCTGCCCCCATCCCTGCTCTTCATTTTACTTTAGATGAGTTATTGTATTATTTTGCTTGGGTCATTATCAGACTGTGATTGTAAGGTTTTTCCTGCTGGGAAGCTTTTTTGTCCTTTTATATTTTCTGTAAGTATAATTTTTCAACCGAGCGCCGGTGGCTCACATCTGTAGTCTTAGCTACTCAGGAGGCTGAGATCTGAGGATCAGAGTTCAAAGACAGCAGGGCAGAAACAACCATGAGACTCATCTCCAATAAACCACTAGAACCGGAAGTGGCACTGTAGTTCAAGCAGTAGAACACTCGCCTTGAGATGAAGAGCACAGGGACAGTGCACAAGCCCAGAGTTCAAGACCCACGACTGACAAAAACTAAAATAAAATAAAAATTAACTTTTTATCTTATTAAAAATGAAGCTACACAGAGATGTTACATTTATATGTCTTTTTAAAATTGAAAACCTTATTTTAAAAGAGTAAAAATGCATATGATAACTAAAATTTATCTCTAGAAAAAAATGACTACCAGAATAAATGTTTTTGGAGGCTGGGTCAATGGCATTTGGTATTGTTCTAACTTCAGCTCTAGACGATGTTACATAGTTCCAGTCCTGCATGGCATAAATGTAAACAAGTACAAAGTAAAAAAAAAAACCAAAATGATCCTTTAGGGCACAGCTGTGAAAGATTTGAAACACTCTTGTACATGTTATTGACCATTTGTACATTTCTTTGCTGATGAAAAGTGATATATCAATTATGGTAGAATTTTACACATTCTTCTAGCCTAACATAGCATTACCACATTAGGCAGCAATTCCATTTCTCATTGCATAACTAAAATAACTGAAACGAAAAAAACCAATAGCTCATATGCTAATGATAACAGCAAAGTTCACAGTAGTCAGAAGTTGGAAATACCTGGCGTGTCTATCAGATGAACAGGTTTATAAAATATGAGGCATACATAAATGGATTATGACAAAAAGGCTGAAATTAATATATGTCTGTCTTGTATGGACACAAAAATAATCTACTATTTATGTGAAACATATTGACTAATCCATTACATAAGAGAAAATGGAAGATTAAAATTTATGGGGCAGGTCATTGGGGTGATTATTACTCTATGATTGTGTGGATTCCATCAGTATCAAAAAGATAGTTCACAAATAGAGGTAATTGTTACAAAGCAGTGTGGATATAATTAATCTCACTGAATTTTATACCTACCTATCAAGCATGAGGCCCTGTGTTCAACCCGTAGCATATCCAAAAAATGCTAAATCTTCCTTCTGTTACCTACCTTGAGTGGTAGGTGCTTTTCTACTGTTTTGATTGTATTCCTCAGAGGATCTCTGGTGGATCTCTGATGTTTAGTCATGCTTTACAGATAATCCATTATTTAAACATTAAGTTTGAGTTCTAAAGGAAACAAAATGAGGGCAATGCCTGCGGTTCTATCTCAAGAGGCTAAAGCAGGAAGATCTTTACACAATCAAGGATGCATAGAGAGGTCATGCCTAAATCCCCATGGTAGATGCTGAAACTGAAGGGACAATTATTGTAAGCAATTACAAGTGAGAGATAAGTGAGAGATGTTTCTGATCACATTTAATTTGGTCATTTCAGCTTGTATTTAATATTTACATGAATTTTAATTTTTTTCCTTTTTCCTATACACTCAGTATGTCATTTTGAAACTTTGTACTATCTTCTCATTTGCCACATTTAAAAAGAAGCATAGTATTCCTTTGTATAACATTAACATGTTTTTTTTATATTACAACTACTATAATGTAGTGACTGGCCACTGTCTCAGAGGTTTTTCCCAGTTCTGCCAATTGAGCCACAGCTCAAGTTCCAGCTTCATTCATTGGAAAACTCTCATGCAATGCCCAGCACAAATAAGGAGGCTGAAATCTGAGGATCTTGGTTTGAAGCCAGTCTGAGCAGCAAAGTCTGAGATTTTTATCTCCAATTAATGACCAAAAAACTGTGGTAGTTGAACTCTAGCCTTGAGTAAAACAGGGCAAGTTCATGCCCTAGTACTGGTAATTACACAAACAAGTCTCTTTCTTCCTTGGGCTGGCTTTGCAATGCAGCCCTTAGATTTTAGTTTCCTGGGTAGTTAGGATTTACAGGCATGAGCAACCAACCACTGACTTATTTTATTTTTTTTTCTTTTTGTAGTTTATGGGGCTTAACCTCAGGGCTTGGGTGCTGTCTCTGTGCTATTCAGCTCAAGGCAAGCACTCTACCGCTTAAGCCATAGAACATTTCCCAGTTTTCTGGTGGTTTATTGGAGATAAGAGTCTCATGGACTTTCCTACCCAGGCTGGCTTTGAACCATGATCTTCATATCTCAGCTTCCTGAGTAGCTAGGATTACAGGCTAGATCCACCAGTGCCCTTATGTTTCTGAGTTTTTTGACACAAAGATGATGTTATACAACTTCAACCACAGCTCGACTTCTAGCTTTTTTTTTTTGCTTATTGGTCATAAACATGTAATGTACTTTTCTGGATAGACTGGCTTCAAACCATGATCTTCAGATTTCAGCTTCTGAGGTGCTCCGATTATACACATGAACCACAAACCCATTGGTCATTTGAAAATATTAATATTTTCCCCTTTCATCTTTTAAAATTTTTCTTTTTTATAAATTTTTGTTTATGTACTAGTCCTGGGGCTACAAATCAGGGCCTGGATACAATGCCAGAGCTTTCTCTTCAAGACTAGTGGCTTACCACATGAGCCAAAGTATAACTTGTGGTTATACTTGTTTTGTCTTAATGCTTCAACTAAAGCTCTGGGTGCTGTTCTAGAAAGTGATTGCCCAGTTTGTATTCGGGTCACAGCTCACTTCCAGGTTTTGTTTTTCAATTCTTGATAGTTAATAGGAGATGAGTCTTATGCAAAGCCCAGCATGAATCATTTGGCTGAAATCTGAGGATCATGGTTCAAAGCGAACTAGGGCAGAAAAGCCCATGAGACTCCTAGCTCCAATCAATCACTGAAACGCTGGGAGTAGTAGAGCTCTATCCTCGAACAAAACAACATAAGTTCAAGCCTCAGGATGGCATACAGATGCAAACACAGAGACTTTCTTGCATGGAATTTCTTGCATGGGCTAGCTTTGAACAATGATTCTGATTTCAATATCTCTTCATCCTCTTCCTGAAAATTTTATTGGTCCTGTGGCTTGACCTCTGACTCTGGGGCCTATATCTTAGGTTTTACACTCAAGGCTGTACACCTCAGCAACAGATCAAGGCTTTGTACAGTGTAGCTGGAGATAAGAATCTCAAGCGTGTTCCTTCCCAGGCTGACTTGACACTGCAGTCCTCAGTTATCAGCCTCTTGTGTAGTGAAGATTACACACATAACCAGCAACACTGGGGTCATTTTAAAACTTTAATATGTGCTTGCTTCCTCCTTCATTTCTTTTTTCATTTTTGCTTCTCCTGGGAGTAGAAATTGAAGCTCAGATGCTCAGGACATACATGGGACCAACCATAACATTAGGCTTTTGGGGGAGGTTAAATGGAGAGAAGAGAATCATGTAGAGGTAGGCCAGATTCAGGAGGCTGAAAATTGAGGAGAGTCCATGACATTCTTTTCTCCAATTAACCACTACAATCTGAGAGTAGTCGATCATTGAGCTAAATATTGCAATTTCAAGCACCAGGACTGGCACAACACACACACACACACACACACACACACACACACACACACACACACGTGCATGCACACACACACACGTGCACGCGCACACACACACACACACACACACACACACACACACACACACACGTCTTATGAGCACCTATACCTGAGCTGAGCTTTAAACGGTATCCTCAAATTTCACCCTGAGTATGTAGAATGAAAGATATGAGCCACCAATGATTGGCTCATTGAAACCTCTGTTACTTGCTCTTTCTTCTCTTCTTCCACCCTTCTTTTCATTTATTTCATTCTTTTTGTGTGTGTTCGTCTTGGAGCTCGAACTCATGCAAGGCCTGTCCTGATTCAGGAGGCTGAAATCTGGCCATCATAGTTTGAAAGTGGCCTGAGCAGGAAAGTCCATGAAACTCTCATCTCCAATCAACCAACAAAAACCTATCCCCAGTGTGGCGCCACACAGAAAACAGTCTCCTGGAATTTCTTGATTAGGTTTGCCTTTACACAGGATCTTATATTTCAGCCTCTTGCATTTCTAGAATTACAGACATGAGCAACAGTGCTAAGTTATCTACCTCCAACCATTTAATTTTCTTATTGTGATCCTGAGGCTGGATCTCTAAGCCAGGACACTGTTTCATGGGTTTTTCTCTCAAGGATGATGCTTTATAACTACCACCATAGCTTTATTTTCTGGCGTTTTTTGCTGGTTATTTGGAGACTTATGCATTTCCCTGTCTAGGCTGGCTGTGAACAACAACCTTCAGATTTCAGGTTTGTGAGTCAGTAAGATTACACATATTGAGCAAAAACGCATGCATGGCTCATTTTGAAACTTTAATTGGATTTTCTCACACGGTTTTTCTTTTTTTCCTAGTCCTGGGGCTTGAACTCAGGCCTTGGGCACTGTCCCTGAACTTCTGTTACTCCAGGTGAGAGCTGTACTACTTGAACGATAGTGCCTCGTCCAGCCTTGTAGCTTATTTTTGGTGCAAATTAGATATATGAGTCTCATGGACTCTCCTGCCTGGACTGGTCATGAACTGTGATCCTTAGATTTCATCCTCCTCAGTACCTCTTATAACATGTGTGAGAAACAAATTTTAGATTCATTTCAACCACTGTCAGTGACTCTTCCTTTTGTATTTCTATCCTCCTTTTATTTTACTTCTTCTCTGTTTGTCCTGCGGCTAGAACTCAGGGTCTGGGTGCTTTTTCCCAGTTCTGCCAGTTGAACTACAACTAAATTCCAGTTTTTTTTTTCTGTTTTGTTGTTTAATTAGAAATGAGTATCATGTAGAGCCAAACCAGATTCATGAGGTTGCAAACTGAGGATCAAAGTTTGTGCCAGTCTGGGGATGAAAGTCCATGATATCTCCAATTATAGCCACTAAAAAGCTGAGATTAGTAGAACCTTGAGAAAAACAGTACAAGTTCAAGCAAAAGGACTCACACACAGACACACACACACACACACACACACACAGTGTGAGTGTGTGTGTGTGTGTGTGTGTGTGTGTGTGTGTGTGTGTGTGTGTGTGAACTTTCCTACTTGGTCACGTTTTTAAATATGATCCCCAGATTTTAGCTTCCTGAGTAACTAGAATTACAGTTATGAGCCACCAATGATTGGCTGATTGGCTCATTGAAGCCTCAGTTATTGGTTCTTCTCTTCTTCTACCCTTCTTTACATTTAATCATTTCATTGTTTGTGTGTGCTGGTCCTGGAGTTAGAACTCATGCAAGGCTTGGCCTGTTTCAGGAGGCTGAAGTATGACCATCATGGTTCAAAGCCATCCTGAGCAGGAAAGTCTAAGATCCTTACCTCCAATTAAGTGCTAAAAACCTGGGACTAATACAGTTCCAGCCCCAAGATGTCCCACAAACAACTGACTTCTGGAATTTCCTGCTTGGGTTGGCCTTTACACTGGATCCCCATATTTCTGCCTCCTGAGGTTCTAGAATTACAGGCCTGAATCACCAGCCCCAGGTTCTCTTCTTATTATCATTTTTGTGATCCTGAGGCTGGATCTCTGAGCCAGGGCACTGTTTCATAGCTGTCTCACTCAAGGCTGGTGCTTCACTTCTGTTTTATTGTTTGTTTGTTTTGATGGTGATTTGATGATGAGACACCATAACCCTCAAATTTCATCTATCTTTGTATCTAGGATTACAGACAGTAAACAAAAATTCATGGCTCATTTTGAAAATTTAATTGGATTTTTCCAAAACATCTTTTAATTTCTATTTTTTATTTTCGTAGGTATGCTGGGCTTGGGGCAGTAAATCAGAGCCTAGGTATTGTCCCAGTTATTTTTTTTCTCCTCTAATTTTTTTTTATTTTTTTCTCTTCATTGTGAAAATACCGTACAGAGGGCTTACAATTAATTTCATGAGCAAGGTAATGAGTACATTTCTTATCAAGCATCGTTGCCTCCTCCTTTGTTTCTTCTTACTATCCCCTTCCATCCCTCACCCCAGCCGTCCCCCTGACACCCGTGCACCAAAGTGGTAAATTTGTTTTTCAACATAATGTCTTATACATGTCATTGTTGCAATGGTTCCACCTGTATCCTTATTTTCTTTTTGCCGGTCGTGGGGTCTGAACTCTGGGCCTGGACGCTGTCCCTCAGCTCTCCAGCTTACGGCTAGAGCCCTACTACTTGTGTTACAGCGTTAATTCCATCTTTTTCTGCTTATGTGTTGCTGGGGAATTGAACTCAGGGGCTGAGGAATTGAACCCAGGGCCTCATGCATGAAAGGCAAGCACTCCCCCACTGAGTCACCTTCCCAGCCCTGTCCCAGTACATTATTAATACTAGCCCTCTAATACATGAGCCACAGCACAATTTGGGTTTAAAAAAAAAACCTGTAGTTGGCTAAATAGAGTTGAGTCCATGAACTTCCCTGCTTTGGCTGGCCTTGAACACTGATCCTCAGATGTGAGATCCTTGAGTAAGTACAATAACAAGTGTGAGCTCCTCAGTTTTGCTCATTTTAACTTCTGAAATTGTCTCTCCCTTTCCTTCTTCCACCTTTCTTTTCATTTATTTATTTTAGTCTTGTATGTGCTGGTTCTGCAGCTTGATCTCAAGGTGTGTGTGCTGTCCCAGAAGTCATTGTCTCATTTCTGCCATTGGAGCCACAGCTCAAACTCCAGTTTTTTTTCTTTTTTATGGTGGTTCATTGGAAGTAAGAGTCTCATGGAAAGCACATAATGTCTGAGGAAGCTGAAATCTGAGGATCACAGTTCGAAGCCAGCTTGCATAGGAAATTCCATGATACTCTTTATATCCAATTATCTGGTAGTGATTTCACCAATAAGCTGAGATTGATAGAACTCCAGCCTTGAGTAAAGTAAAACAAATTCAATCCCCATGACTGGCACACACAGAAAAATGGCCAATGGATTTTCCTGCTTGGGCTTGCCTTTAAATGCTATTTTCGGACTTTAGCCTCCTATGTAGTTAATACAACATGTGTAAGCCATCAGTGATTGATTAATTGAAAACTCTGTCACTGGCTATTCCTTCTCTTCTTCTATACTTCTTTATATCTTTTGTGCTGGTCCTGAGGCTTGAACTTGGGGCCTTGGTATTCATCCTTTTATGTCTTTTATATAAGTTGTTTCAGTTCTGTTGTTCTAATGTTTCATTTGTTTATGTTCCTTTATATATCTTGTATAAGTAAATTTTTATATCTCACAAAAATAACTTTTAGCTTGGTACTGGTGGCTCATACCTGTAATCCGACTCAGGAGGCTGACATCAAGGATCACAGTTTGAAGCCAGCACTAACAGAAAAGTCTGGGAAATTCTTATTTCCACTACACTACCAAATATACTAGAAGTGGAGGTATGACTCAAGTAGTAAATTGCTTGCCTTGAGCAAAAGAATTCAGAGCTCTGGCTGCAAGTTCAAGCCCCTGGATTGGCACAAAAAGAAAACTTTCATTAGCTTGTATTATACTAGGATTACTGGTGTGTGAAGACTATCCTGGATTTAAGAACCAAATTTTGTACAGCTGTCACTTTTGATGTTTTCCTTAGGAACTTTTATGCTTTTTTCCCCTTGCCTTATATTTACATTCCACTAGTGGCATTCTTGTATTTTTGTTTGGAGATACAATTCAATAATTCAAAGACATATGAAAAAAGGCATGTCTTAAATTTTTCTTTATTTTAAATAGGAAAGAGAAATGCTGAGTCTGAACCCAGCAGAGAGTGAATGATGGTTTGATTGCAGAGCTGTTAAATGTATTCCTGGACATGGGAACATGCCATTTTGGGTGCTTTGGTAGATGGGTCTTCCTACAGCTTCACAATAAACTTCGATGTTATTATAACCAACTTTGCCATCACAACGGATAGGTGTCAACCACTTATCTCGCCCTTATGTGGACTTAGATACACGAGGAAAAAATAATTAGAAGAAATGACTACTAACCACAAGACCACAACTTGATGAGCTTTCTTGAATGAATTCTGAGATTACATGAGCAGAGCAGATTCATCTCCACACAAGCACTAAGGACCAGGCACTGATGCAGGCAACTGGAGAAACAGATGTGAATACAGCTGCAAATGGCCTGTTCCATGCAAATTTCATGCTGAAGGAGAAAACCAGAAATAACAATGATGAAGTCAGTGAATCAGAAGGATGGTGATGTGGGGAGACAGCTTCACATTGAGGATGGGAGGAAGAGACATATGATCTAAAAGCAGGGAACATCCATGCAATTATTGCTTTCCCACTCTGTCTTCAATCTCAATCCCAGATCTCATCCTTCTGAGTAGGAAATTATAAGTATAAGGCACCTGCAGTGAGCTCTTTGATATAAATCTCTATAAGCAAAGTTTTCTAAGTTTCTTGGAAGATTTTTTGAGCGGAAGTTTCAAAATTAAATATATTTTGTGTCCTAAACATTATTTTCATTATCTTCTAATTATCTGAAAATGAGCTGTCTTCTTCACATTTGGGAAAAATCAAGACAATTGTTCTCATTGTTCAAATCCTGGGGAGGGAAGGAAAATCACAGCTTCTTAGCCAAACTAGAAATTAATAGTGATTTCAACTTACCAGTTTTGCCAAATAGTATGTCTTGTCCTTGATGGCTTTTTCATCCTCAACAAGGTTAGATGAATGAAATTATAAATTGGACAAAAGCAACTACATAGTAGCAAGTTTATCATAATGACAGATATAAGCTCTCTGCTTTCTACCCAATGAAAACATTTGCCACAAACTGCAAAACCTTAAATAAAAACTTGGAGATTCTTCTTCTTTATACAAAGTTGGATTTCCTGTTTTGTTTTGCTTTGATTTTTGTTGGTCATGGGGCTTGAACTCGGCCTGGGGGCAATCCCTCAGCTATTCAGGTCAAGGAAACACTCTACCACTTGAGCCACAGCACTACTTCTATTTTTCTAGTGCCTATTTAGAGATAATCCGCATAGAATTTCCTGTCCAGGCAGACTTCGAACTGCAATCCTCAGATCTTAGCCTCCTGAGTAGCTAGAAATAGAAGTGAGCCACCAGCACTTGGCCAAAGTTGCATTTTTTTCAGTTTTGCTGCCTTGAATGCTTACCAAGGAAAAAATAAAAAATTGTTAGTGTGTGCTAAAATTTGCAATAGTTTTATCATGCACAATAGAGAAATATTTAGCATTACATATTTTGAGATAGTATACCTGATTAGCTTTTATGTTTTAAAATAATAAAATATATCTCTTTTTTGTAGACACTGAACTCTGAGTTCAGAACTTACCTTTGTTGGCAGGCACTCTCCTGTGTGAGCCACAGCCTTCTGATCATTTTTTAATCAATCATTTATTAAATAATTTGAAGCTCACAAGTCATCTTTTGTTAAGATTAAATAAAATATGTCTGAACTCCTGCCTTTTGAGTAACAGAAGAAATCCTAATATCTGTAATGTACAGACTAAAAAAAATGAAATACACTAAGAATAATCTTATCAATAAATAGGCAAGTGAATTCACTAGATATTCCCCAAAACAGACACAGGTGTCTGTGGAATACATGTTACTTTTTTATTATAATAATTTTTAAACTTTTATTTATTTTTGTTGTGAAAATACTGTACAGAGGGGTTACAATTACATGGGCAAGATAATGAGTACATTTCTTATTAAGCAGTGTAGCCTCCTCCTTTGTTTCCCCTTCCAATCCCTTGCTATCCACCTTCCCATCCTCCCTGCTCTCCCCCAACAATGTTGTAAAGATCATTTTGAATTGTTGCAACGGGTCCACCTGTATCCTTATGTAAACGACTTGTTTTTCCCCTTCCCCTCCACAAATTATACAGACATCAAATACAGTGAAAACAGGGGTTATACTGTGGGGCAGGGAAATATAAAGCAACAAAGGAATAATCTTATAAATGCATTAGAAACTATCACATGAAAGAAAGAAAACATGTGAATACATATCTTAGGGTTCATTTCACTAACATCACCTTATCAGACCTTTTCTGCTTGATCTAGACATATACTAGATATTGCAAATAAGGGAAACCATGGGACCTATGTTTCTTTGGGCTTGGCATACTTCACTTAATATAATTTTTTCCAAGTCTTTCCATTTCCTAACAAATGGGGCAATGTCATTCTTTGTGGTGGAAGCATAGAATTCCATTGTGTATATATACCACATTTTCTTGATCCACTCATCTACTGAGGGGCATCAGGATTGGTTCCATATCTTAGCTATAGTAAATAATGCTGCAATAAGCATAGTCGTACTGGTAGCTTTAGTTTGGTCTTGTTTGTAAACATTTGGGTAAATGCCCAAAAGTCTTTTGAGAAAACTCCATACTACTTTCCAAAGTAGTTGAACAAGTTTACACTCCCACCAACAATGAAGTAAGGTACTCTTCTGTGCACATCTCCTCTCGCATCTGTTGTTATTAGAGTTCTTGATTTTTGCCTTTCTTACTGGGGTGAGGGGATATCTTAATGTTGTTCTAATTTGCATTTCTTTTATGGGTAGAGAGTTTGAGTATTTCTTCATGTGTCTATTGGCCACCTTTCTTTCCTCTTAAGAGAAGTTTCTCTTTAAGTCTTTAGCCCACTTCTTTATTGGGCAGTTGTTTCTTTGAAGATTTTTTGTTGGGGGATTTAATTTTTTGAGTTCCAAGAATATTTTCGATATGAGACCCTTGTCTGTTGTATGGCTAGTCAAAATCTTCTTACAATCCGAAGGCTTTCAATTGATCTTGCTAGCTATATCCTTTGCCATGCAGAAGCTCTGCAACTTCATGCAATCCCATTTGTCCAAATTATTTTGATTTGTTGTGTTTCTGGGTCTCTAGTAAGAAAATTTCAGCCTGTGCCAAGGATATCTAGGGTTTCTCCAATTCCATCCTGTAATGTTTTCAGAGTGTCTTCATTGACTCCTAGGTCTTTGATCCATTTGAAGTTGATACTGTTGCACGGTGATACATAAGGATCTAGCTTTCGTTTTCTAGAAGTAGTTAACCAATTTTGCCAGCACCATTTACTGAAGACGCTGTCTTTCTTCGATTATATTTTTTAGCTCCCTTATCGAAGATTGGATGGCTATAGGTCTGCAGGTTCATTTCTGGGTTTTCAATTCTATTCCATTGGACCTAATGTCTGATCTTGTGCCAGTACAAAGCTGTTTTGATTACTATGGCTTCATAATAGAGTTTGAAATTTGGTATTGATATTCCTCCAGCAGTGTTCTTTCTGTTGACGGTCGCTTTTGCTATTTATGGTCTTTTATTGTTCCATATAAATTTTTGGATTGCCTCTTCTATTTCCTTGAAGAATGAGGTTGGAATTTTGATAGGTATCGCATTGAATTTGTAGGTAGCCTTGGGAAGTAGTGCCATTTTCATGATGTTGATCTTTCCAAACCAAGAGCACGGGAGTTTTTGCCACTCTCTAAGTTCTGTTTTGATTTCCATATTCAAGTTTTTGAAGTTTTCATCATAGACTTCCTTCATTTCTCTGGTTAAATTAATTCCTAGGAATGGTTTTTTGGGGGCTATTAAGAATGGACATGCTTTTCTAATTTCAACCACAGTTTCTCATTGTTGGCATACAGAAAATCCATTGATTTTTGAGGGTTATTTTATACCCTGCTACTTTGCCAAAGTTTTGAATCAGCTTGAGTAATTTGGGAGTGGAGTCTGTGTGATTCTTTGAATACAAGATCATGTCATCAAAACAGGGAGAGTTTTACTTCTTCTTTCCCTATTTGAATCCCCTTTATGTTTGCATCTTGTCTTATTGCTATACCTAGGCATTCTAGTACTAGATTGAAGCGAAGTGAAGAGAGTGGACATCCTTTTCTTGTTCCTGAGTTAAGAAGGAATGGCTTTAGTTTTTCACCATTGAGTATAATGCTGGCTGTAGGTTTGTCATATTCAGCCTTTATTGTATTGAGGAATGTTCCATGGATTCCTAATTTTTCCAAAACCTTCATCATAAAGGGGTATTGTATCTTGTCAAATGCTTTTTCTGCATCCATTGAGATAACCACGTGGTTCTTATTCTTGCTCCTGTTGATGTGATGAATTATATTAATTGATTTGCGTATATTGAACCATCTTTGCATCCCTGAAATGAATCCTGTTTGATCGTGGTGTATGATTTTTTGGATGAATGGTTGAAGTCGATTGGCCAAAATTTTTGTTGAGAAGTTTTGCATCAATGTTCATCAAGGAAATGTGTCTATAGTTCTCTTTCTTTGATGAGTCCCTGCCTGGTTTGGGGATGAGAGTTATGATAGCTTCATAGAATGTGTTCGGTAGTGATATTTCCTTTCCAATTTCATTGAGGATTTGGAAGAGTATTGGTGAGAGCTCTGCATAGAAGGCCTTGTAGAATTCTGCTGTAAAACCATCTGGTCCTGGACTTTTCTTAGATGGGAGATCTCTTATTGATGTTTCTATATCAATGCTTGGTATGGGCTTGTTAAGAGTTTTACCTCATGTCAATATTTGCCTAGAAAAGGTCCATTTCTGCCAAGTTCCCAAGCCTATTAGTATAAAGTTTTGAGAAGTATTCCCTTATAATGTTTTGAATCTTGGTTGTTTCTGTGGTGATGTTTCCCTCCTAATCTCTTAGTTTATTTATTTAGGTGTGTTCTCTTCTTTTTCTGATAAGATTTGCTAAGGGTCTGTCAATTTTGTTAATTTTTTCATAGAAACAACTCTTTTTTTGGTTGATTCATTCTATAGTTTTTTTGGATTCTAATTTGGTTAATTCTGATTTAATTTTTATGATTTCTTTCTCTCTAATGGATTGGGGTTTATCTTCCTGCTCTTTTTCAAGGAGGTTCAGAAATCTCATTAAACTGTTGGTTTCAGATCTCTCCAATTTGTTGATTTAAGAGCTCAGAGGTATAAACTTGCCCCTGAGTACTGCCTTTGCTGTGGCCCAGAGGAGCTGGTAATTTGTGTACTCAATTTTGTTCAATATCATGAACATTAGAATTTCCTTTATAATCTCTTCCATGACCACTCATGATTCAGGAGTGTGTTGTTCAGACTCCATGTGTTACCGGACTTTCTTTGGTGGCTTTTGCTTGAGTTCTAATTTTATTCCCTTGTGGTCTGAGAGAATGCAAGGTATTATTTCAATGTTTCTGAATATGGACAGGTTTGCTTTGTGGCCTAAAATGTGGCCTATTTTGCAAAATGTTCCATGTTCTGCTGAGAAATCGTGTATTCTGATGCTGCTGGGTGAAATATTTGGTAGATGTCTGTTAAATCTAGTTGATCTATGCAGCTGTTTAGATTTGCGGTTTCTCTGCTGAGTTTTAGCCGAGTTGATCTATCTAATGGGGAGAGTAGTGTGTTAAAATCCCCAACAATTAATGTCTTTGGATCTATGTTGGATTTGAGGGAAAGTAGTGTTTTTTGGATAAATTTGGGTGCTCCATTGTTTGGCGAATAGATATTTAGAATTGTGATATGCTCCTGAAAGAGCGATCCCTTAATTGGTATGTAGTGACCTTCTTTATCTCTTCTCACTGATTTTAATTTGAACTCAATTTTATCTGATATTAGGATTGCGATTCCAGCCTGTTTTTGGGGGCTGTTTGCTTGGTGGATTTTGCTCTAGCCTTTAACATTGAAAATGTGTTTTTTTTTTATGGGCAAGTTGTGACTCCTCAAGGCAACAAATAAAGGATTTTGTTTTTTAATCCGACTAGACAGTCTATGTCACTTAATTGGAGGTTTAAATCTGTTAATGTTGAGATATAGGAGGGAAAGTTATTTGGGATTTCCTGCCATTTAATCCACGTTCTTGGGGGCTGCACCAATGGATTCTTTCTATGGTTCTGGGATTCTCGGTTTGGGTGCAGTTTCTTGGCCTTTATTATGGTCTTGTTGGTTTTCTATGTGTAGGACATCTTTAAGAAACTTTAGATGGGCTGGTTTGGGGAAGATATATCGTTTCAACTTTTCTTTGCAATGGAAGGTTTTTATTTGACCTTCAATTATGAAGGAGAGTTTAGCTGGGTACAGTATTCTTGTCTGATAGTTGTTTGACTTTAGGGCATGGCATACATCATTCCAGGCTCTTCTTGCTTCAATTGTCTCTGCTGAGAAATCTGAGATGTTTCTAATTGGTTTCCCTTTATAGGTGTTTAATCTTTTTCTCCTTGACAGATTAAGAATTTTTTCCTTGTTCTAAATTGATCCTGTGTGGATTATAATTTGACGGTGGGATGTCCTGTTCTGGTCTGGTCTATTTGGAATTCTAAAAGATTCTTGTATCTGAATAGGCCTATCTTTTTGCATATTTGGCAAGTTCTCTGATAGGATCCTGTTAAACAAAATTTCTAGACCAGAGAGTTCCAGGAAGATGGAAGAGGATAAGCTGGAGGCTAAACAAGCTCTCACATAGCAAGCAGTTTTAGAGTTCCAGTGAACAGTCCTAAGCCGGAGAATCACACCAAGTGTGCCATCACATGACAGAGAATTGGGCCAGAGAGGGAAAACCCAGGCAAGGAGACAGATATGAGCTCTCACCAGCAGCTGCTGCTGCGGCGGTAGTGGCATTGGCGGCAGTCATATCGCCATACCTGAAACACAGAGAGTCTGGGACAAAAGAGCCAGATGCGGTGGCAGGTGGGTGGGCCGGCGGGCCGAGTCTTCTCAACACCAGCAAGAACTGACAAGGAGCAGATATCCTCATCCTGCAATTCGCAGACAAGGAACGACCCAGGAACAAAGACTCCACGTGAGTAGAAGCCTGACGTCCTCACTCCTTCTCAGGGAGCAGAGGAGGGAAGGCCACCCCTCTCCCCCCAGTACCGGAGATCTCCATCTTGGATACCGACAAAGCTCAGCAGAGCTGCTAGCTCCAACTCAGGTCTTGGAATAATAAGAGTCATTTGGCAGGTCACAAGAACTTAATGGCTTGACCTGCAAGACTCAGCTCCATCCAGGGAAAATTCACCCAGTTCGGGCGCCAGCCCTAGGAGTGGCTTTCTTCACGAGGTAATCAGAGCCAGAGGCTGCCCCTCCCTTTAGCAGTATCGACATCAGTAAATATAAACCATTAGAGTGGCTCCAGGCTGGGCTCTGTGTGTTCCTCAAAAACTAGTCCCCGGGAAAAGCTACTGTTTGCTGAAAGGCCTCAACTCAACCCAGAAACTAGCCTCATCACAGCATCGTCAAACTTGAGGAAAAAACCATCTCCCTCTTTTGTGATACTCAAAGCGGTCCCATTGAACGAACATTGGAGGAGGATTGCAAAATCCTGGGTAAAGCAGAGCATTTTTCTGCCAGTCCAAACAAACTGACTTAAGAAACCAACCAAGACACAGGACCAGAGATTCCAACCAGAGTCTGATTACAGACACAAGGGAGATACAGAATTTTTCCCAACCCTCCCAAAAACATCAAAAAAAAATTTGTCTTCTTCTTCTTTTTTAAATACCTTATTTTTCTTTTCTAAAACTTTTTATAATTTTTAATTTTTACCTTTTTTGAAAAAAATTGTTTTCTAGTAACTTTTTTTCTCCTTATAATCTTCATCTTAGGGATACATGCATGTGTGCGTTTTTCTTTCTTTAAAATTTTTTTCTTTTTGTTTTTTGCTTAGCTCGACTGAACTTCTACTCTTTTTTTTTTCTTTCTTCCGTATCCTTCTCACCTGTTCCTCTCTTTTGTTCTTCTTTAAGGGACTTAATAGTTGTTCTGCACATCCTCAGATAAACCCGTAGTTGACTATTAGACCCTATCTCCCATTGTGTACACACTTAATCCACAAATTTATTACTCAATTCAAAATCTCTGAGACTTAAATTCCTTAATAGCAATACAACCTCTTTGTAACTATATAATATTTTAAGTATTTTTATTTTTAAAATTTTCACATCTCTTTATATCCCTCCCCTTCTCTCATTATATTCACGTTCTTCTCTGAATAGCTTGTTCTTATACGCAAAATATTATTAATTTTTACTTTTCTATTTTTTCTGGTCTCTTTTCTTTTCCCTTTCTCTTTCCTCTTTTTCTCTCTCTCTCTACTTTCATCCTATCCAACCTATGGTTTCATCCTATCCAACCTGCTTTGATATTAGGACTTAGTTAACTCTCCCTGTGCCTTCCCACATTACTCTATTCCTATTTATTACCCAAATCTCTCCCTAACCCAAATAATTTCTGGTTTTCCAAATTCTTCTTTGCGGCTCGTAGCCCATTAATATATAGTTGTTTGACATTGAATAGATGTATCTGTTGAACTAGATTTTATCTGCAGACTATTGACTGTGCAAATTCAAACTTTGTTTGATGATTGCCTTAAGATAGAGTTCTAGCAAAAAACTGGTGTTATTTTCATTCCAAATGGGTAGAGTAAGCTGGAAAAAGACAGGAAAAATGGCAAGTACAGGTATCCTAACTCCCACTTAGGATAATCAGTGAACAGAACATATAATGAATAATCCAGAGGAGAGTTCCCAAATAGCTCTACAAAAACTTCTGACAAACAAATAAATGAAAAGATTGAAAACATACAAAAGACTTTTTATGAGCGTGATAGGGAGACAGAGGAGCCAAACAAAGGGTCAATGCAGGAAAAAATTGAAAACTTACAAAAGACTCTGTATGAGCATGAGAGGGAGAGAGAGGAGGCAAACAATAGGTCACTGCAGGAAAAGATTGAAAACCTACAAAGGACTCTGTATGAGCGTGAGAGGGAGAGAGAGGAGGCAATCCAAAGGTTTATACAGGAATGTCATGAGCGTGAGGAAGTAGTCAAAAACTGATATAGGATTTGCGTGAGTAGCTTGAGAATACTCAAAGAGAAAAGCAGGAATGGTGTGAACAGGCTGAGAATACTCAATGAGAACAACAGGAATGGCACGAACGGGAGGAAGCTAAGCAAAGAGTAATACAGGAATGAAGAGAGCAGGATGAGAATACAAAAAGATCACTAAAGGTATTCATGGGATCCACTAACAAAGAGCTGAAGTAAGTCAGGGAGACCACAAAGGGAATGCTGAATGGAACTCAACAGAAGGAATGGGAGTCCAAAGAAACCATAACAAATCAACTAAGTGATTTGAGAATAAACACTGAACACCAAGTTAAAGAAGTGAAGAAGTTCATACAAGATCTAAAACAAAGCTTCAACAAAGAATTTGAAGCTATCAAAGCTGACCAATTAGAAGGAAAAGACATAAAAAAACAAAGTAGAAAGTCTTGACAGCAGGTAAGAACATGCAGAAGATCGAATCTCAGGGATTGAAGACAGCCTAGATATTACAGAGAAAGAACATACAACCATCAAAGACAAGTCCAAGAAATAAGATAGATCTATCCAACACTTCGAAGACACCATCAGAAGGCCTAATCAAAGGATAATAGGTGTGGAGGAGCACGTAGAAACAGAAGTTAATGGTCTAGGAAATTTGTTTAACAGGATCCTAGCAGAGAACTTCCCAAAAATGGAAAAAGTTAGGCCTATTCATATACAAGAAGCTTTTAGAACACCAAATAGACCAGATCAGAATAGGACATCCCACCATCACATTATAATCCACACAGGATCAACTCAGACCAAGGAAAACATCCTTAAAACTGTCAAAGAGAAAAGATTAATCACCTATAAAGGGAAACCAATTAGAATCACCTCAGATTTCTCGGCAGAGTCAATCAAAGCAAGAAGAGCCTGGAATGATGTATGCCAAGCCCTAAAAACAAACAACAATCAACCAAGAATACTGTACCCAGCTAAACTCTCCTTCATAACTGAAGGTCAAATAAAAACCTTCCATAGCAAAGAAAAATTGAAACAATACATCTCCACCAAACCAGCCCTACAAAAGATTCTTAAAGATGTCCTACACATAGAAAACCAACAAGACCACAATAAGGCCAAGAAACTGCACCCAAACTGAGAATCCAAGAATCATAGGAAGAACCCAGTTATCTATCGCACCCCCCAAGAGGGTGCATAACATGCTAGGAACTCCCAAATACCTCTCAGTTCTATCTAAGATTAACGGACTTAACTTTTCAATTAAGCACCATAGAATTTCTAGTTGGATTAAAAAACAAGATCCTACTATCTGCTACCTTCAGGAGTGAAATCTTGCCCGTAAAAACAAACACATTTTCAGTGTTAAAGGCTGGAGAAAAATCTACCAAGCAAACGGTCCCCATAAACAGGCGGGAGTTGCAATCCTAATATCAGATAAAATAAACTTCAAATTAAAATTCGTGAGAAGAGATAAAGAAGGTCGCTTCATACTAATTAAGGGATCTCTCCTTCAGGAGCATATCACAATTCTAAATATCTATTCACCAAACAATGGAGAAACCAAATTTATCCAAGAAACACTAGCCTCCCTCAAATGCCACAAAGATTGAAAGACATTAATTGTTGGGGATTTTAACACACCACTCTCCCCACTAGTTAGATCAACTCCGCAAAAACTCAACAGAGAAAATACAGATCTAAACAGCTGCATAGATCAACCAGATTTAACATACATCTACCGAATATTTCTCCCAGCAGCATCAGAATACACGTTGTTCTCAGCAGCACATGGAACATTTTCTAAAATAGACCACATTTTAGGACACAAAGCAAACTTGTCCAAATTCAGAAACATTGAAGTTATACCTTGCATTCTCTCTGACCACAAGGGAATAAAATTAGAACTCAACACTAAAAGCCACCAAAGAAAGTCTGGTAACACATGGAGGCTGAACAACACACTGCTGAATCACGAGTTGGTCATGGAAGGGATTAGATAGGAAATTCAAATGTTCATGCTATTCAACAAAAATGAACACACAAATTACCAGCTCCTCTGGGACACAGCAAAAGCAGTACTCAGAGGCAAGTTTATAGCTCTGAGCTCCTACATCAACAAATTGGAGAGATCTGACACCAAGAGTTTAATGAGATTTCTGAACCGCCTTGAAAAAGAGCAGCAAGATAAACCACAATCCAGTAGACAGAAAGAAATAATTAAAATTAAATCAGAATGAAATCACTTAGAATCAAAAAAAATAGAAAGAATCAGCAAAACAAAGAGTTGGTTCTTTGAAAAAATTATCAAAATTGACAGACCCTTAGCAAATCTTATCAGAAAAAGAAGAGAACACAACCAAATAAATAAACTCAGAGATGAGAATCGAAACATCACCACGGAAACAACCAAGATTCAGAACATTATGAGGGAATACTTCTCAAAACTTTATGCTAATTAATTTTAGAATTTGGCAGAAATGTAACTTTTCCTAGCAAATATTGTCATGCCAAACTAAATCAAGATGAGTAAAACCAGATTAACAGGCCCATATCAACCATTGAAATAGAAACAGCCATAAGAGACCTCCCAGCTAAGAAAAGTCCTGGAACAGATGGTTTTACAGCGGAATTCTACAAGGCCGTCAAAGAAGTGCTCACACCAATACTCCTCCAAATCTTCAATGAAATAAAAAGAGAAAGTTCATTACCGAACACATTCTATGAAGCCATCATAACCCTCATCCCAAAACCAGGCAGGAACTCATCAAAGAAAGAGAACTATAGACACATTACTTTGATGAACATTGATGCAAAACTTCTCAACAAAAATTTTGGCCAATGGACTTCAACAATTCATCCAAAAAATCTTCCACCACCATGAAATAGGATTCATTTCTTGGATGCAAAGCTGGTTCAATATACGCAAATCAATTAATATTATTCATCACATCAACAGGAGCAAGGATAAGAACCACATGGTTATCTCAATAGATGCAGAAAAAGCATTCAACAAGATCCAACACCCCTTTATGATGAAGCTTTTGGAAAAATTAGGAATCCATGGAACATTCCTCAATACAATAAAGGATGTATATTACAAATCTACAGCCAGCATTATACTTAATGGTGAAAAAGCCATTTCCACATAACTCAGGAACAAGACAAGGATGTCCACTCTCTCCACTTCTCTTCAATATAGTATTAGAATGCCTAGATACAGCAATATGACAAGATGCAAATATAAAGGGGATCCAATTAGGGAAAGAAGAAATAAAACTCCCTTTTTGCAGATGACATGACCTTGAATTTAAAGAATCCCATAGACTCCACTCCCATATTACTCAAGCTGATATAAAACTTTGGCAAAGTAGCAGGGCATAAAACTAACCCCCCAAATCAATGGCTTTTCTGTATGCTAACAATGAGAAAAGTGTGGCTGAAATTAGGAATGTAACTCCATTTTTAATAGCCCCTCAAAAAATTAAATACCTAGGAATTAACTTAACCAAAGAAGTGAAGGACCTCTATGCTGAAAACTTTAAAAACTTGAAAAAGGAAATCAAAACAGAACTTAGAAAATGGCAAAAACTCCCATTCTCCTTGATTGGAAATATTAACATCGTGAAAATGGCAATACTTCCCAAGGCTATCTAAAAATTCAATGCGATACCTATCAAAATCCCAACCTCATTCTTCAAGGAAATAGAAGAGGCAATCCAAAATTCTATATGGAATAATAAAAGACTCCGAATAGCAAAAATGCTCCTCAATGGAAAGAACACTGCTGGTGGAATATCAATACCAAATTTCAAACTCTACTATAAAGCCATAGTAATCAAAACAGCTTGGTATTGGCATGAGAACAGACCTCAGGACCAATGGAATAGAATTGAAAACCTTGAAATGAACCTACAGACCTATAGCCAACTGATCTTCGATAAGGGACCTAAAATAATAGAATGGAAGAAAGACAGCCTCTTCAGTAAATGGTATTGGCAAAATTGGTTAACTACTTGTAGAAAACTAAAGCTAGATCCTTATATATCACCCTGCACCATAATCAACTCCAAATGGATCAAAGCCCTCAGAGTCAAAGCAGACACTCTGAAAACCTTAGAGGACGGAAGAGGAGAAACCCTAGGTCTCCTTGGCTCAGGCCGAAATTTTCTTAATAGGGACCTGGAAACACAACAAATCAAAGACAGGTTGGACAAATGGGATTGCATGAAGTTGCAGATCTTCTGCATGGCAAAGGAAATAGCTAGCAAGATCAATAGAAAGCCCACGGATTGGGAGAAGATCTTCACTAGTCATACAACAGACAAGGGTCTCATATCTAAAATATACTTGTTACTCAAAAAATTAAATCCCCTAACAAGAAATCCTCAAAGAAACAACTGCCCAATAAATAAGTGGGTAAAGACTTGAAGAGAAACTTCTCTGAAGAGGAAAGAACGATGGCCAACAGACATATGAAGAAATGCTCAACCTCCCTAGCCATAAAAGAAATCAAAATCAAAACAACGTTGAGCTACCACCTCACCCATGTTGGAATGGCAAAAATCAAGAACTCTAGCAACAACAGATGCTGGAGGGCATGTGGACAGAAGGGAACCTTACTCCATTCGTGGTGGGAGTGTAAACTTGTTCAACCACGTCGGAAAGTATTATGGAGGTTCTGAAAGACTTCAGATAGAGTTCCCCTATGAACCAGCAATCCCACTTTTGGGCATTTATCTAAATGTTTACAAACAAGACCACACTATCGCTACCAACTCGACTATGTTTATTGCAGCATTATTTACTATAGTTAAGATATCGAACCAACCTTATGCCCCTCAATAGATGAGTGGATCAAGAAAATGTGGTATATATACCCAATGGAATTCTATGCTTCCACCAGAAAGAATGAGATATTCCCATTTGTTAGGAAATGGAAAGGTTTGGAAAAAAATATATGAAGTGCAGTAAGCCAAGCCCAAAAAACATAGGTCCCATGGGTTCCCTTATTTGCAATATCTAGTATGTGTATGAGTCATGCAGGAAAGGTCAGATAATATGATGTTAGGAAAATGAACCCTTAGATATGTATTTAAATGTTTTTTTTCTTTCATGCATTTGTTTCTAACTCATATATTAGATTATTTCTTTTTAACTTTTTATATCCCTCCCCCAAAGTATACCCCTGCTTTTAGTATATTTGATGTCGGTATAATTTGTGGAGATGGGGAAAAACAAGTCGTTTAAGGGTACAGGTGGACCCGTTGCTACTATGAGAAGTACAAGTTGTCATGTTGAAAACGAACTTTACAACTTTGGTGCTGGGTTTGGGAGGCTTGGGTGGGTGAGAGCGGGGAGGCTGGGAAGGGATGGTAAGGGTAAACAAAGGAGGAGGCTGCAATGCTTGATAAGAAATGTATTCATTATCTTGCCCATGTAATTGTAACCCCTCTGTACAGTATGGTCACAAAAAAAATAAAATTAAAATTAAAAAAATGTACAACAAAAAATAAGAAAAAAAATCAAATTCTATTCAAAGTCTAAAAAAAAAAATCCTAGACCACTAACTTCTGTTTCTAGGTGTTCCTCTACACCCATTATCCTCAGATTAGGCCTTCTGATTGTGTCTTCCTAGTGTTGAATCGATCTATCATCTTTCTTGGACTTGTCTTGAATGGTTGTATGCTCTTTCTCTGTAATATCTTGGCTGTCTTCAATCCCCGAGGTTCAATCTTCTGCATGGTCTAACCTGCTGTCAAGACTTTCTACTTTGTTTTTTTTTTTTATTTCTTTTCCTTCTAATTGGTCAACTTTGATGGCTTCAAATTCTTTGTTGAAGTTTTGTTTTAGATCGTGTATGGACTTCTTTTCTTTCTTAATTTGGTGTTCAGTGTTTATTCTCAAATCACTTAGTTGATTGGTTATGGTTTCCTTGGAGTCCCATTCCTTCTGTTGGGTGCCATTCAGCATTCTTTTTATGGTCTCCCTGACTTCCTTCAGCTCTTTGTTAATGGATTCCATTAATGCCTTTAGTGATCTTTGTGTATTCTCATCCTGATCTCTCAGTTCCTGTATTACTCTATGCTTACCTTCTTCACGTTGACACCATTCCTCTAGTTCTCTTTGAGTGTTCTCAGCCTGCTCATGCCAATCCTGCCTTTCTCTTTGAGTGTTCTCAAGCTGCTCACGCAATTCCTGAATCTGTTTTTGAGTTGCTTCCTTGCACTTATCATGTTCCTATATAACATTTGGTTTGCCTCCTCTCTCTCCCTATCACGGTCATACAGAGTCCTTTGTATGTTTTCAATCTTTCACTTATCATGTTTAACAGCAGTGTTTGTAGAGCTATTTGTGATCTCTCCTATGGATTATTCATTATTTCTTCTGTCCCCTGATTATCATGAGTGGGAGTTGAGATACCTGAACTTGCCATTTTTCTTGTTTTTCTCCTGCTTACTCTGCCCATTTGGGATGAAAGTAACACCAATTTTGTGGTAGAACATTATCTTAAGGCAAGCATCACCAAAGTATATTTGCACAGATAAAAGTCTGCAGATACAATCTAGTTCGACAGATATATCTATTCAACATCAAACAACTATATATTAGTGGGCCACAAATGGCAAAGAAGTATTTGGTAAACCAGAAATTATTAGGTTTAGGGAGAGATGTTGGTAAAAATAGGAATAGAGAGATGTGGGAAGGCTCAGGGAGAGTTAACTTGACTAAGTCCTAATCTCAAAGCAGGAAATAGGTTTGATAGGATGAAAATAGAGAGAGGAAAAAAAAGAGGCACGAAAAAATAGAAAAACAAAAATTAAAAATTGAAAATAGCAATGGTTAAAAATTATGTAGATATATAATCAAAATATTCAGAGAAGAACGTGGATATAATGAGTGAAGAGGAGGGATATAAAGATGAGGTGGAAAACTAAAAAAATAAAAATGGTTAAAATATTATATAGGTATCAAGAGGTAGTACTACTATTAAGGAATTTAAGTCTAAGAGGTTTTGAATTGAGTAATAAATTTCTTGATTAAGTGTGTACACAATAGGGTATAAGTTCTAATATTCGACATTGGGTATATCTGAGGATGTGCAGAATAGCAATTAAGTCACACAAAGAAGAACGAAAGAGAAAAAAAGTGAAAAGAATGAGAAAGATAGCAAAAAAAGATTAGAAGTTCAGTAGAGTTAAACAAAAAAAATTTCTTTTAAAAAGAAAAAAAAAGAAAAACGTCCATACACATATACCCCTAAAATAAAAATTATATGAGGAAGAAAGAAAAAAAGGTACTAGAAAACAAATTTTTTAAAGAAAAGGTAAAAATTAAAAAATTAGAAAAAATAATTCATAAAAGGTACAAAAAAAAACAGAAAAAAAAGTTCTTTGATTTTTTTGGGAGGGGTGGGAAGATCCTGTATTTCCCTGTGTCCGTAACCAGCCTTTGTGGGATTCTCTGGTCGGCTTGTAGTGTTATCCCATTGAAGAGAGCCACTCCTGTGTCTGGCCCCCTGAGCTGGGTGGCTTTTCCCTGGGTGGAGCTGAGTCTGGCAGGTCAGGTTAGGTTCTTGTGACCTGCTAAATGACTCTAGTTTTCTTCCAAGGCCTGAGCTGGAGCTAGCAGCTCAGCTGGGCCTCCAAAGATGGAGATCTCAGGTAGTGAGGTGGGGAGGGGTGGCCTTCCCTCCTCTACTCCCTGAAAAGGAGTGAGGACGTCTGGCTTCTACTCACGTCGAATCTTGTTTCTTGGGTCTTCTCTGGTCTGCGAACTGCAGGATGAAGATGTCCGCTCCTTGTCGATTCTTGCTGGTATTGTGTAGAATCTGCTCATCGGCCGCATCTGGTGCCTTTGTCCCGGACCCTGTGTAGCAGGTATGGCAGCTGCCTCCGCAGCCACGGCTGCTTGCAAGTGCTCAGATCTGTCTCTTTGCCTATATTTTCCCTCTCTGGCCTAACTCTCTGTATTGTGATGGCACACTTGATGTGATTCTCTGGCTTAGGACTGTTCACTGAAACACTAAAACTGCTTTCTATGTGAGAGCTTGTTTAACGTCCAGCTTCTTCTCCACCATCTTCCCAGAACTCTCAAGTAAATAATTTTAAGAACTTTTATTTTTTAGTTTTCCCTATCTCCTCCCATGTTATCCTTTTCTTCTCTCAATAATATTCTTTAACTTACATAATTATTAAGTATTTCACATTTTAAATTTAAATTTTTGTTTCTCCATTTTTTCCTTTTTTAAAAAATCTCTCTCGTATCATTCTGTCCAATCCATTTCCATCTCTGAGATTAGGATTTGGTTAAATTCATTCTCTTTTTATTTTTCCACATATTCTCTCTTAACCTAATAATTTCTGGTTTGTCAAATTCTTCTTTGCTGTTCTTAGCCCATTAATTCATAGTTTTTTAATGTTGAATAGATTGTATCTGTTGAACTAGAATGTATCTGCCGCCATGTTGACTGAACAACTACAGGTCTTTGGTTGATGCTTGCCTTAAAATATTGTTCTAGCACAAAATTGGTGTTACTTTCATAGTAAATGGGCAGAACAAGCTGTAAAAACACAAGAAAAATGGCAAGTCAGGGTAGCTCAACTCCCACTCATGATAATCAGGTCACAGAACAGTCAATGAATAATCCCTAGGAGAGTTCCCAAAAAGTTTTTTGAGCAATGCTGGAAAACATGGTAAATGAAAAGATTGAAAATCTGAAAAGGACTCAGTTTGAGCATGATAGGGAGAGAGAGAAGGCAAACCCATGATTACTACAAGAATCTCGAGAGTGTGAGGAGGCTACTCAAAGATTGAAACAGTATTTGTGTGAACAGGTTGAAAAGAGAAAAAAAGAGAAATAAAGAAATTGCGTGATCAGGCTGAGAACAGTAAAAAAAAAAGACAGGTATGTGTGAGCAGGCTGAGAACAATCAAAGAGAATCACAGGAATTGATTGAATGTGAGGAAGCTAATCAAAGAGTAATACAGGAATTGTGAGGGCAGGATGACAATAGACAAAGAACAACACAAGAATTCATGGAATCCATAAACAGCTGAAAGAAGTCAGGGTGACCACAAAGGAAATGCTCTATGGAGCCTGAGAGAAGGAAGGGGAACCCAAGGAAACCAAACCAATCAACTAAGTGATTTGAGAATAAATACTGAATACCAAATTAAGGAAGTAAAGAAGTTCATAAAAGATCTAATACAAAGACACAACAAAGAATTTGAAGCCATGAAAGAATACCAATTAGAAGGAAAAGAAATAAAACAACTGAAAAACTTGACAGTAGATTAGACCATGCAGAAGATTGAATCTCAGGGATTGAAGACAGCCTAGATATTATAGAGAAAGAACCTTGCCTATCCAAGACAAATACAAGATATATGATAGATCTATTCAACTTTTGGAAGGCACCATCAGAAGGCCTAATTTGAGGATAATGGCTGTAGAGGAGCACCTACAGACAGAAGTTAATGGTCTAGGAAATTTGTTTAACAGGGTCCTAGCAGAGAACTTCCTGAACATGCAAAAAGATAAGCCTATCCAGATACAAGATGATTTTACAACCCCAAATAGACCAGACAAGAACAGGACATCCCACCATCAAATCATAATCTCCACAGAATCAATTAAGACCAAAGAAAGGATCCTTAAAGCTGTCAAGGAGAAAAGATCAATCACCTAAAAAGGGAAACCAATTAGAATCACCTCAGATATCTCAGAAGCGACAAGTAAAGCAAGAAGAGCATGGCATGATGTATGCACTTACCCAAAGATAAACAACTATCAACCAAGAATACTGTACCCAGCTAAACTCCTTCATAACCGAAGATCAAACAAAAATATTCCATAGCAAAGAAAAACAGAAACAATATATCTCCACCAACCCAGCTCTACAAAAGTTAATTAAAGATGGCCTAAACACAGAAAACCAACAAGACCACAATAAAGGCCAAGAAACCACATGCAAACAGAATCCAAGAACCATAGGAAGAATCCAGTTCCTGCAAGCACCAAGAAGGTGGATAACATGGCAGGAATTCCTAAACACCTCTCAGTCCTAACTCTCAATAGTAACTGATTTATTTCCATTTAAGTGATATAGACTGTCTAATTGGATTAAAAAGCAAGATCCTTCTATCTGCTGCCTTCAGGTGTCACACCATGCCCATAAAAACAAACACAATTTGAAAGTGAAATGATGGAACAAAATCTAACAAAATCTAACAAGTCCCCATAAACAGGCAGGAGTTGCTATCCTAATATCAGATTAAATAGACTTCAAATTCAAATTAGTGCGAACAGATAAGGAAGGTAGCTCCATACTAATTAAGGAATCTCTCCCTAAGGAGGGTATTACAATCCTAAATATCTGTTTGCCAAACATCACAGCTCCAAAATTTATCCATGAAACACTATTTTCCCTCAAATCTCACAAACATCCAACGACATTAACACCACTATCCCCACTAGATAGATCAACTCTGCAAAAACTCAAAAGAGAAAACACAGATCTAAACAACTGCGTACATCCACTAGATTTAACAAACATCTACAGAATATTTCACCCAGCAACATCAGAATACACGTTTTTCTCAGCAGCATATGGGACATTTTTCAAAATAAATCACATTTTAGGTCACAAAGCAAACGTCAAAATTCAGAAACATTGAAGATATACCTTGCATTCTCTCAGACCACAAGGGAATAAAATTAGAACTCAACATCAAAAGCCACTAAAGAAAGCCCTGTAACACTTGGAGGCTGAACAACACACTGTTGAATCACCAGTGGGTCATGGAAGAGATTAGAAAGGAAATTCAAATGTTCATGATATTCAACACAAATTAACACACAATTTACCAGCTCCTCTGGGACACAGCAAAGACAATATTGAGGCAAGTTTATTGCTCTGTGTTCCTACATCAACAAATTGGAGAGATCTGAAACCAACAATTTAATGAAACATCTGAACCTCCTTGAAAAAGACCAGTAATATAAACCCCAATCCAGTAGACAGAAATAAATAATTAAATTAAATTAGAATTAAACAAATTAGAATCCAAATAAACCATAGAAAGAATAAAAAAGGTTGATTCTTTGAAAAAATAACAAAATTGAGAGAGCTTTAGCACATCTTACTGGAAAAAGAAAAGAGTACACTCAAATAAATAAACTCAGAGAAGAGAATGGAAACATCAGAATCAACCAAGATTCAGAACATTATAAGGGAATACTTCTCAAACCTTCATGCTAATAAGTTTGAGAACATGGTAGAAATGGACGATTTCCTAACAAATATTGACATGACGAAACTGAACAAGATGAGGTCAACCATCTTAACAGGCCCATGCCAAGCATTGAAATATAAACAGCAATAAGACACCTCCCATCCAAGAAAAGCCCAGGACCAGATGGACTTACAGCAGAATTCTACAAGGCCTTCAAAGCAGAGCTCACATCAATACTCCTCAAACTCCTCAATGAAATTGAAAGAGAAAGTTCACTACCGAACACATTCTATGAAGCCATCATAACCCTCATCCCAAAACCAGGCAGGGACTCATCAAAGAAAGAGAACTATAGACCCATTTCTTTGATGAACATTGATGCAAAACTTCTCAACAAAATTTGGCCCAATCAACTTCAACAATTCATCCAAAAAATCATATAACACGATCAAACAGGATTCATTTCAGGGATGCTAACCTGGTTCAATATATGCAAATCAAATAATATAATTCATCACATCAAAAGGAGCAAGGATAAGAGCCACATGGTAATCTCAACAGATGCAGAAAAAGCATTTGACAAGATCCAACACCCCTTTATAGTAAAGGTTCTGGAAAAAAATAAGAATAGAGGGAACATTCCTCAATACAATAAATGCTGTATATGACAAACCTGCAGCCAGCATTATTCTTAATGGTGAAAAAGTAAAGCCTTTTCCTCTTAACTCAGGAATGAGACAAGGAATTCCACTCTCTCCACTTCTCTACAATTTAGTATTAGAATGCCGAGCTACAGCAATAAAACCAGATGGCAACATAAAAGAGATCCAAATAGGGAACGATGAAGTAAAACTCTCCCTCTTTGCAGATGACATGATCTATACTTAAATCCCACAGACTCCATTCCCAAATTAGTCGAGCTGATTCAAAACTTTGGCAATCTAGCAGTGTATAAAATTAACTGTCAAAAATTAATGGCTATTCTGTATGTATGCCAACAATGAGCAAAGCGTGGTTGAAATCAGGAAAGCAACTCCATTAGTAGTAGCTCCACAAAAAATAAAATACTTAGGAATTCATTTAACCAAAGAATTGAAGGACCTATATAATGGAAACTTTAAAAACCTGTAAAAGGAAATTAAAACAGAACTTAGAAAGTGTAAAAATCTCCCATACTCCTGGATTGGAAGTGTCAACATCATGAAAATGGCAATACTTCCTAAAGCTATCTACAAATTCAATATGATACCTATCAAAATTCCAACTTCATTTTTCAAGGAAATAGAGGCAATCCAAAAATTCATATAGAACAATAAAAGACCCTGAATAGCAAAAACGATCCTTATAGAACCATGCTGAAGGAATATCAATAACAAATTTCAAACTCTACTACAAAGCCATAGTAATCAAAACAGCTTGGTACTGGCACAAGAACAAACCTCAGGACCAATGGAATAGAAGTGAAAACCCAGAAATAAACCCACAGAGCTATAGCCATCTAATCTTCAATTAGGGAGCTAAAAAAATAGAATGCAAGACAGCCTCTTCAGTAAACGGTGCTAGCATAATTGGTTAATCACTTGTAGAAAACTAAAGCTAGATCCCTGTATGTCACCCTGCACAAGAATCAACTCCAAATGGTCAAAGACCTAGGAGTCAAAGTAGACAATGAAACATTTGCAGGATGGAATAGAAAACGACCTAGGTCTCCTTCGCACAGGCTGAAATATTCTAATAGAGACCCAGAAACACAACAAATCAAAGAAAGTTTGGACAAATGGGATTGTATGAAATTGCAGAGCTTCTGTTTGTCAAAGGACTTAGCTAGCAAGATCAATAGAAAGCCCAAGAATTGGGAGAAGATCTTCACTAGCCATACAACGGACAGGGGTCTCATATCTAAAATATAATTGGAACTCAAAAAATTAAATCCTCCAACAATAAATCCTTAAAGAAACAACTGCCCAATTAATAAGAGGGTTAAATCTTAAAAAGAAATTCTCTGAAGAAGAAAGAAGGATGGCCAACAGACACATGAAGAATTGCTCACCTACCTAGCCATAAAAGAAATGCAAATCAAAACAGCATTGAGATACCACCTCACCCCAGTTAGAATGGCTATAATCAAGAACTCTAATAACAATAGATGCTGGAGGGGATGTGGACGGAAGGGAACCTTACTTCATTGTTGGTGGGAGTGTAAACTTGTTCAACCACGTTGGAAAGCAGTATGGAGGTTCATGAAAAGACTTCACATAGAGCTCCCCTATGACCCAGCAATCCCACTTTTGGGCATTAACCCCAGTGAAAACAAACCAGACCATACTACATCTACCAGCACAACTAAGTTTATTACAGCATTATTTGCCATAGCTAAGAAATAGAACCAACCCAGATGCCCATCAGTAGATGAATTCATCAAGAAAATGTGGTATATAAACATAAACGAATTCTATGCCTCCATCAGAAAGAATGACATTGTCACATTTGTTAGGAAATGGAAAAACTTGGAAACAATTATATTAAGTGAAATAAGCCGGACCCAAAGAAACACTAGGTCCAACCCTTCCCTTATTTGCAATAACTAGTATATGTCTGAGACAAGCAGAAACAGTTAAGTTGATATTAGGTGAAATGAACCCCAAAATAAGAATTTAAATGTTTTTTCTTTCTTGTGATTGTTCCTAACATATTTATAAGATGATTTCTTTGTTGCTTTGTATGTCCCTCCCCCACAGTATATCCACTGTTTTCACTGTATTTGATACTGGTGTACTTAGTGGAGGGGAAGGGATAAAAAACATTTTTTTAAAATAGGGGTCCAGGTGGACCCATTGCAACAATGAGATGTACAGGTCCTTATGTCGAAAAACAAACTTTACAATTTCGGCAGTGGGTGAGAGGTGTACTGGGGTAGAGTGGTTGGGAAGGGATGGTAAAGGGAAATAAAGGAGGACCGAAAAATGCTTGATAAGAAATGTACTCATTACCTTGCCATGTAATTTTAACCCCTCTGTTTGTTATTTTTACAATAAAAAAAGAAACAAAAAATAATCTCATAAGCTTTGCTAACTGGGCTGGCTTTGAACTGCAGTCCTCAGATCTCAGACTAATGAGTAGTAAGGTTTACATGTGTGATCCATCTGCACACAGCTTCCTCTTTTATTTTGTTATGGTGAGTTCTAGCTGATTTCTCTACTCCTTGTAGTTCCTAGCAACTACAAAGTAGGTCTAGAGGTACCCCATACATTATAATAGTACTTAGGTCCAAGTGACAGCTGAGTGCAGGCAGGAGATGAGTCTAATATAAAATACACTGCTGTCTTGGTATTTAAAAAAAAACTAACAAACACCTGAGAGTAGTTCACATTTGTAATCCTAGCTACTCAGAATGATGAAATCTGAAGATTAACGTTTAAATACTAGATAAATTATGCTGAATTTTGATTAAAGCTCCTTTGGTGTTTTTTATTGTAAGTTTTATTTATTTTCCTATTTTATTGTTTCTTACTGTGACTAGTGAAAAGCTGAATGACTTCCATGGCTTGTATTCCTAGATGACTTTGGAGGTATTCTAGTGAATTCATCAGAGGCCAGAGTTGTTCTACTCAGTTGAGTAGCCCGACACAAACCTGTGAATGACAATACTTAAATTAAGCAAAATTATATAAAATTAAAAATTCAGTCAGTTTACCTAGCCATATTTCAAATAAAAATAGAATTCAAGGTGTTCTTCCCAAGGTGTTCTTAAGCATAAAAGGTAGCTAATGAATCATGTTCATTTTCTCTTTATGTTCGCCTTAATAGGACAGAGAATTCTAGTTAATGTCACATTGGTACAGCCTTTGGGTCAATGCAAAGATGATCCTGCATGAGCTCATGCAGAGAGGCCACGAGATCACTGTCTGGACATTCTCTGCTGCCATTCATGTGGATTCCAGAAAATCATCCCCTTTTAAATTTGAGATTTTCCAAATGTCTTTGAATACGAAGGACTTGAAAGTCATTTCAAACAATGGGTCAATGAATGCACAGATGAGTTCCCAAAATACTTATTCTGGAAATTTTATTCAATATCGCAAAGCATTTCTGTAGAATTTTCTGTTGTTTTTGAAATCCTCTGTAAAGACATGGTTTTAAACAAGAAAATTTGATGTCCTGCTAGCAGACCCCCTGGTTCCCTCTGAAGAACTGCTGGCTGAAGTACTGAAAATTCCTTTTGTGTACACTCCCCGCTTCTTCCCTGGCAATGAATATGAGAAACAATGAGCTGTTCTTCCAAACATTTAATGAGAAGAAATGTAATCAGTTTTATAGTGAAGTTCTAGATAAACTGCCATTTAAATTATTATTTTTTATTGTGAAAATACCGTATGGGGGGGTTACAATTACATGGGCAAGGTAATGAGCACATTTCTTATCAAGCATTGTTGCCTCCTCCTTTCTTTCCCCTTCCCATTCCTTCGTAACTCCCCCCCCCGCCTCCCTCCTCCCCGCCAACGTTGTAAAGTTTGTTTTTAAACATAATGGCTTGTACATCTCATTGTTCCAATTGGTCCACCTGTATCACTATTTAAATGATTTGTGTTTTCCCTTCTCCTCCACAAATTATACCAACATCAACTACAGTGAAAGCAGAGATTATATGTGGGTGAGGGAAATACAAAGCAACAAAGAAATCATCTTATAAAAATGTTAGAAATAATCACATGAAAGAAAAATAAACATTTGAATACTTATCTTGGGGTTCATTTCACCTAACATCAAATTATCTGAACTTTTCTGCTTGTCTCAGACATAAACTAGTTGTTACAAATAAGGGAAACCATGGGACCTATGTTTTTTGTGCCTGGCTTATTTCACTTAATATAATTTTTTCCAAGTCTTTCCATTTCCTAACAAATGGGGCAATGTCATTCTTTCTGATGGAGGCATAGAATTCCATTGTGTACATATACCACATTTTCTTGATCCATTCACCACTGAGGAGCATCTGGGTTGGTTCCATATCTTAGCTATGGTAAGTAATGCTGCAATAGACATAGTTATGCTGGTAGCTTTAGTATAGTCTTGTTTGTGATCATTTGGGTAAGTGCCCAAAAATGGGACTGCTGGGTCTTAGGGGAGCTCTATGTTGAGTCTTTTGAGGAGCATTAATACTACTTTCCAAAATGGTTGAACAAGTTTACACTCCCACCAACAATGAAGTAAGGTTCCCTCCTGTCCACATTCCCTCCAGCATCTGTTGTTATTAGAGTTTTTGATCATAGCCATTCTAACTGGGGTGAGGTGGTATCTCACTGCTGATTTATGGCTAGAAAGGTTGAGCATTTCTTCATGTGTCTAAAGGCTATCCTTCCTTCCTCTTCAGAGAAGTCTCTGTTTAAGTCTTTAGTCCACTTATTCATTAGGCAGTTGTTTCTTTGAGGATTTGTTGTTGGGGGATTCAATTTTTTGTGTTCCAGGTATTTTTTCGATATGAGACCTTTGTCCGTTGTAAGCTAGTGAAGATCTTCTCCCAATCCGTGGGATTTCTATTGATCTTGCTAGCTATGTTCTTTGCCTTGCAGATTCTCTGCAATTTATTATTATGATTTAATCCTAGATTTTCTGTTTCTTTAAAGGTCAGCTGAAGTAAATACCAATCCTAAACACCCGAAAGAAATACAGATCAATGAAAAGAAAGGCTTACATTAGAGAAGGAGTTAAATCTCTCTGGCCATCCTCATTCAGAAACATTTCTAGAAGGACTACCTCTGCTACTCGAATCATAGACTACATTTCCAGAAAATTATGTATTTTAGTATAGTTTTATGTCACTTTAAAGAATAATATTCCAGGTACCAAGTGCTAACACTTGTAATCCTTCCTACATGGGAGGCTAATAGTTCAAACATGCTCAGCCAGAAAAGTCTGTGAGACTTTTATCTCAAATGAAACAACAAAAGAGAAGAAGTAGAGCTGTGGCCCAAGTGTGGTAGAGTGCTAATTTTGACCAAAAAAAAAAAAAAGATCAGGGAGAGAATGTTTGACATTAACCTAAAAAAATTCACCCATTACCTGATTGTGCAAATGTAACCCCTCCTTACATCACCTCCATAATAACATTAAAAATTGAGTGATTATAAAAAAACTCAAAAACATTACCCAGATCCTGATATCAACCCCAGGACATGTACAAAAAGCAAGAAAATAAAGTATTAATCTCATTAATGTCTTAATGAGTACAGCTATGTAGATTTACTTCTTACAGTTGGTGATTTATCACCAAAACTATGTTCAAAAAGAAAAATGTTCCATCTTTTGTAGCTTACTTTTCTCAGTTATAAAGTAATCATTTACATATAGTTGTAGGAAAGATCCTTTACAATGATTAAATATTGTCTATCCCCCAGAGAAAATGCATTAATGACTGCATCTCTCTCTCTCTCTCTCTCTCTCTCTCTCTCTCTCTCTCTCTCTCTCTCTCTCTCTCTCTCTCTCTCTGTCTGTCTCTCTCTGTCTCTCTCTATCTCTCTCTCTTCCTTGAGAGGTGGAGAGTAATATTATCAATTCTTAATATGAAACAAATGCAGTAGCACCACTCGGAATTTACTCAGACTCTCAAAAACTTACTCTTCTGGAAAATAAATCAAGGATCAACAAAATTCATGATAAACTGGAGAAACCTCCTAGGAAAGCTTTGTTAGAGTATGTGATATTAATAATTGGTTCTAGACATCCATATGATTCTAATATTTTATTTGATACTTTTATAGCGTTGAGAAAATGTATTTCATATACAGAGTAATACATGTGTCATTATAAACAAATATCCCTTATCAAAATACAATATCTAAATGTCTTACCTACATTATTTCAACTTATTTAATTAAATCATGTGCTGTATTTTAGGGCAAAGTTTTTCATGATCCTTCCTATCATATTCTTTTCTCCATTCAGGAAGACCCTTTACAATCCTTGATCTCATGGTCAAACCTAAATATGGCTCATTAAGACTTACTGGGATGTCAATTTCCCTAGCGTACTTTTACCAAATTTTGAATTCGTGGAAGGAATCCACTGAAAACCTGCCAAACCTCTGCCTGAGGTAAACCTATCCCTATTGGCTTGGTGTACTCTCTCCCTCTTTTCCCTCTTGCTTTTCTTCTCCCTCTGTCTCCTTTCTGCACTTCTTAAAGGCTTTGCATCCTCTCTCAGGGGTCTCTATCAGCAAAATATATGTGAGACTGGGGATGAAGTGTCTTGTTAATTGTGGAGTCGTGTATTTTCATTCAACTCTCTCTGTTTCATGACTGTCAAGGAAATGGTAGGATAACGGGAATCTTGGGAGGATATGATCAGTTAAATTGAGCCTTCATTGTTGAAGTCATAATTAAGAATGCATTATTTATGTAAAGATTATTTACTGACCACAATATACCAGTAGAAAATGGTGGCTATCCAGAAAAAGGAAGTAGAAGCAGATTCTGCACACAGATTTTAATTCCATTTAGTTGGGGTAACTAGAAAATAAAAATTATCTGAATGTGTTTTCAGAAAATAGCGGGGCTGAAGTCTCTGCTCCTAGAAGGGTGTGCCAGGCTCCTAAACCAAGGTAGCCAGCGAGGTAAGGTAGAGTGGAGTTATGAAGCAAGGGTCTGTATCATTAGTTGCTCTGGAGCAGCAAAACCACGGTGTAACTAAACGCAGGAAGTGCCTCTGGGCTCTGAATCCAGTTGAAGAAGCATTTGATTTTGCTGTTGGGTCCAGTTGGGTGTGTTTCTGGTTTCTGGAGCTATGTAGGCAGAGGGGTCCAGTTGTGGTACAGGCACAGGGCTGATGCTGCCTGTCTGCTGGTTGCAAGAAGGAAGAAGGAATTCCCTCCTGGACAGACTGTGATCCTCAGATTGCTGATTTTTAGTAGCTAGGATTGCAGATGTGAGCTACTACTGCCAGGCTCATTGTAGAAGCCTTACTTGCTTTACGTTTTTCTATATTTTTAAGTCCAAGACCAGGACTCCCAAAGGCCAACTAATGCTTTCACTCCATGGTTCTACTAACTTAGCCAGGCCTCTCTATCCCCTTAATGCCTCTTTTCTTCCAACTAATTTTTGCCTTTTATTTTTTGGTTTGACATTGTTAAATTTTAATTAATGAATTTATTTATTTTTCTGTTGCTTCTAGCACTTGAACTTAGGGCCTGACCACTGTCCCAGCGTGTTTTTGCTACAGGTTTACACTCTTTATAACACTAGTGCAGTAGCTCAAATTTTTTCTTGTGTGTGTGTGTGTGTGTGTGTGTGTGTGTGTGTGTTAGAGAATTTTATTGGAAATAAGAGCCTCATTGAAACTCCTGGCTTTTGGTAGATGTGGTGCATACCTAAAAATCTAGCAATTCAGAAGATGAGATCTGAGGGTCCCAGTTTGAAGCCAGCCTGGAAGGAAAGGTTTTGAGACTCTTAGCTTGAATTACCTACCAAATGACAGAAGTGCAGTTGTGTCTCAAGTGCTAAAATGCTTGAACAATAGAAGCTCAAGGATAGAGGCCAGACCCTGAGTTCAAGATCCAGGAATGCCTCTCTCTAATGAAAGTCTTTAGGGCTTAGATGTGTGGCTCAGTGTGAAGAGTGCCTGCTAATGAGCAGAAGCATTACAAACTCAGTTCAAGGGCAGGCCTTTGTAATATAATTGGTCTGAAGAGGAGTCTGAAGTTCATTTTCGATTTCTTTTCATCTGTCTCTCGCTTTCACTACCTCGGGTTTCTTTGCAATTTTTACTCCACTTTAAAACTTCAGACAAGTGACTTCAAACACTTCCCACTTAGCATCAATTTAACTCCTAGGTGAAGCATATAACTTAACTTATGAGCTAATGAATTAAAGGCAGAATTATTAATTTTCTTACAATCCAAGAGAGTCAGCATATTGGGAGCAAACTCAACTTTCAACACGAAAATGTGTCTTAAAATATTTTCCAACCAGGAAGAAATATTAGTGAATACACCGTTATTTATTGAAATTAAGGAAGTTGATGATGTAGCTTTCAAAATATCCAAACACATAGGAAAGAATCTCAGACATGTTACTGAGAAACAGATACTCTACTTGCTCTAGCTGAGAATTGTGTGTGTGTGTGTGTGTGTGTGTGTGTGTGTGTGTGTGTGTGTGTGTGTGTGTGTGTGTGTGTGTGTGTGTGTGTGTGTGTGTGTGTGTGTGTGTGTGTGTGTGTCTGTGTGTCTGTGTGTATCCACCCCCTACAGGTCTTCAATTCAAACCTAGGTCCTTTCAACTGATTATTCTGTGCAAGGATGTCGCTAAACCACTGAGCCACAAGTCTTTTTCTGGCTTCTTACTAAATAGCCAGGGGTTTTCCAGTCGATTTAATTTTCTGATCCCCCACTATTACTGTGAGTGCTGCCACAAAATGACAGTTCATTGAATTAGGAGTAATATGGAAGTCACTTTCGCAAGATGGAAAGTAACCAGTTCATTAATTGGGAGTTACACAGAATCACAATTAGAGTGCCTTCAAACACATTGTTTCTGAAGAATTTATCTGAAGCCCAGAGCATAATCAAAACCCATTAGCCACAACATGTGAGTAGCATATAGTTATTATATAGAATATGTAAAATGACTTTTATCCTGAATTAAAAGCTATGCTGGGTGTGGTACTTAAAATAATCACAAATAAGTGTCATTTAAATGAAACCCAGACTGGAGGCTTATCGTAAGCAGCATAGCATCTGCTTTGTGAGTACAAGGCCCTGATTCCAACCCCCAGGACAATAAAGAAGAAGTAGAAGAAAGTGAAAGGGAAGGAGAAAAAGAAAATAAAAAGGGCAATGAAGGGGTGAGAAGAAGGAAAAGGAAACAGAGGAGAAAGGAAGAATTGGAGAAAGAGGAGGAGGAGGAAAAAGGGAGAAAGAAGAGGGGACAATGTGGGAAGGAATAGGAAAATTGACCAGGGGAAAGAGGAGGACAGGAGACAGGAGGAGAAAGATAAGTGCAATATAACAAGAAGAATGTTGGAAAACATTCTTCATAAGTTATATGCATGTGTGTGGCAGGATTATTTTTTAATCAGAGAGACAGCTAGCCCAATGACAATGTGGGTAAGTACCTGATGCTAGATCACTTTATTCTGAAGGCATGCACTGCTCCACATTTCTGCATTGAGGAGTTCAGAAGACATCTGGAGTTTGCTGTTTTACAGATTCACCTCAGGATTTCTTTTTCATGTATCATATATGGGAAAGAACTAAATGAAACCTTCCTTAATTAAAAAAATATAGAAGCTGCATTCATTTGTGTTACTGTGCATGAAGAAATCCTGGAGATTTCTGGTTAATTCAGAGGGTCTGAAGAAAACTTATAGGACAAGGGGAAAGTAAAACTGTTTTTTATTTGTTTTGTTTTGTTTTGTTTTAGGTCCGGTCATGGGGCCTGAACTTTGGGCCTGGGTGCTGTCCCTCAGCTCTTCAGCTCAAGACGAGCGCTCTACCACTTGAGCCACAGTGCCACTTCTGGCTTTTTTCTTTTTTCTTATGTGGTGCTGAGTTATCGAACCCAGGACCTCATGAATGCAAGGCAAGCACTCTACCACTGAGCCACCTTCTGAGCCCTAAAACTGTTTTAAAAGTATAAGTTAGCACTGATATAAATATTTAGGCGATGATTTTCCTTTTTTTGCCAGCTGTTCAGTGCTACACCAAGGCTGTGCCCTGAATCCCCTTCTGTGTCACCATGTGAACTTCCATTTTACTAGTTCCTGTGGGAGTGGGTTCCGTCTTCAGGTCACCTGTTGGGAAGTGGGGCCCCCTGTCTTGGGGTGTATGCACATTGAGAGGCTGTGTGCACATGCTCCACAGCACTGCCAGATGAGCCTGAGTGGAACTGCAGAGGCTGGCTGTGGGTCTTAGCCTACCCATACTTCCCACCCTGACTGCCTCCCCTCCCAGCCTTGCTTCCCTGATTTCATCCAGGAGACGGCAACCATGGGGTTGGAGTCGAGTCCACTGCCACCCTCTCCTCCTCCAGATGTGCTGGTACTGGTCTGCAGTGGTCCTGGGTGTGAGTGTCATCCCAGGGAGACTCCATTCTGAGGTCACCACCTGCCTCCTTGGGTGCATACTGAACAGTCCAAGGGAGAAGAAAGTCAGGGCAGACAGACAGCACCCTGGTGGCTGAGCAGCCCAGCCTGGGTCTATCTCACCAGTCTTTATGCCAGTCGGGGGACTGGAGCCCTGTGCTGGTCCCTCTCCAAGTGGGCTTGTGACAGCTGCAGCAGCTCAAATCCCTGGAGCCACTTCAACATCTCCACAGACCTCCATTTTCTGGTCCGCTACATGGCCATCCCAGCATATGTCCATCATCACCAGAGGAGCCTGGACTTACAGCACACTCACCACAGCACTGGGGACCTGAAGCCCCTCACCTTTCTTTGCCACATTCCCTCCATCATCTTCCTGGTCCACGTGAGCCTGGCTGTGGGTGCCATTCTAGGGACACACTGTCTGTAGGCAATAGGCTCACCTTCTCTCGCTGGGATCCAAAGCAGGGGAATTGTTCTGACCTTGGGAGTGTAGGCCACCCAGATGGAAAGCAGCACTTGGGGTCTGCCCTGCCTCTCCTCCTGGCTTTGGCCCCTGAGGCTGTGTTGTTTGGTTTGGTCACAGATGGAGTCTTGTTGGCTGCAGCCCACCACAATGGGTGCTGCACTTGCTGCAGCAGAAATGTGGTGCCCAACACCTCCTCAGGGTCACCACAAAGACCTCTGATTGGTCTACATGGGCTGGGTGAGAGGGACTTCCCAGGACTCCCATTGGAAATGTCACTCCCTTTTATGGGACCAGAAGCAACACGACATATATAATTTACAATTTATAATGTTTTCCTTCACTGAGATAAACAGTACTAAGAGAAAAATATTATATTTTATTTCAACAAAATACATAACCTATATCACTTCAACCTGTTAAACAATTGTAATATTTTATATCCAATAGGTATTTTTTCTGTCATTCTTTTTTTTTTTTTACTTTTGAATGTAACTAAAGTAATATAGTTTGTGCATTTTATCAAACTTCATTTGTAGTTACTTCATTTGCAATTTTTCAACTTGTTAGACTTAATAATGTGTTTTTGGAAAACAATTTTATTTTACTTTTATTTCAATTTGCCATTATGGTCTTATAAATACAAACAATAAAGTCCATTCTTGCTAGTGTCTAGTTCAATGTCTTTTGGATACTACAGACTAAATGATATAACATTAAATATCATACAGTAATGTGTATCACTTTGATTAAAACTGCTCCATAAAATAATTAGTAATTCAGGCAGCAGTTGCATTATCTGGCATGCTGAGCTAGTAGGAACCTAGTTGCAGCCCACCCACCTCCAGCATTCTAAAGCGCCAGGCCTGGGGACTGTTGGAGATCAGGTTGTACCTGCTGTTGGGCTAGGGCAGCACCCAGTGGCCACTGTATGTATGGCAGATGCCACTGACACATCTAGTGCCCACCTGCCCCATGGGCCTGGGCCCTGACTATTCAGCCCTGGGAGTGCATACACACACTGTGGTGGGGCCACCTGCCCCGGAGTGCAGAGTGAATAAAAGACACACTCCTGATTCACTTGTACAGTATTTATCCTACGTGGAGCAGGAGATGACTCTGATTGGCTGTGGGGAGAAGATAAGAAAGGCAGGCTTAGGCAGAGTGATGCCAACTTTTGTGCCGAGGCTGGCATGGAAACTTTCCTCTGTGCACTGCTCTCATGGGCTCCGGCTGCCCTTCCATGCTTCTTGTCTGGGGAGTAGCAGCCATTGACACTCATGTCTGGTATTCGTGGCTGCTCTTTTGGATTGGCTTGTTACTTTATACAAAAAGAGCCCCACCTTCAGACAGCAGAGTTACATTCTGGGCTGTGTAAAACGTTCTGTATTTGAGCATTCCACTGTATGGTTTTTGAATTGTTTCTTGTAAAAGAGTTGTGAAATTTGTATTTTAGGTGTTGAGGTGAGGAGGATCCAGATTATGAACATAGTTTCCTACAAGCCTTTCATCTAAAAATCCCAACAGATTGCCCCTAAAAATTCCTATCAATAAATAAATTTAAGAGGGAAAAAAGGCTGTTTTCTCGTAAGATCGAAATACACTACTTCCATAGTAATTCCCTATCCTGGAAATGATTGGCCAGACCTAAGAGTTAAGTGCCTCAGTAGAGGCAGAGTGTTTATTAGCTTTATCCAAAGAGAGGGAAGAAAGATAAAATCCATGGTTTATTGTACAGACTCAAAGTGGTAATACAAAATGAGAATAACAAAAAAAAAAATCTTTGCGCTGTCTAGATCTCCAGTGCTGCACTCAGCATGGCACTTTCTGCCTTTTCTGGCTGTGGTTACGTCCACCTGCCCAGTGGATCAGTTGTCGTCAAGGCATCTTGGTCCTGAAGTGAGACTTGGATTACCCAATGGTGGTTGGGACGGGACCTGGCTAATGACATTATAAAGACCACTTCCATGGCAAGACTTTGTTCTCCATGCAAGTAAGATTACAAAACGAATTTCTCTGAATTTGACTCCAGAAAACAATCACTGAACCAAAAGGCTAGGCCACCAAACACCTTCTACCCAACTCCATTCCCCCCTTCCTCTCTGCTTGGGAAAGAGCAAAATAATTTTGCAGGTTTTGGTACACACAAAAATCACCCATCATCTCTCCTTGTAAACTGGGTAGCAAGTGACTAAGTCATGTAACTGCATAATGCTCCACTCATTATTCTGGACAACATCTTCAGGTTGTTTGATGCTTTAGTTTTTTTTTTTTTTCTTTTTATTGGTCATTGCGCTTGAACTCTGGGCATGGGGGTTAACACATCCTGAGCTCGAGGCTAGCTCTCTACCACTTGAGCCACAGTTCCACTTCCTGTTTTCTGGTGATTAGTTGCAGATAAGAGTTTGACAGACTTTCCTGCTAGGGCTTGCTTTGAACCATAAGTTTTTAATTTTAAAATTGCTGTACACAGGAGTTACAGTTACATGAACAAGGTAATGAGTACATTTCCTATTGAGCATTGTTGCCTCCTCCTCTGTTTTCCCCTTACAATCGCCTCCCTCCCACCTCACCAACTACACCCACTCTGTAGCCAAAGTTGTAAAGTTTGTTTTCTTTAAATATATATATATATATATATATATATATATATATATATATATATATATATATATATATAGTAAAAATGTTGTACACCAGGGCTACACTTTCATGAATAGGGTAGTGAGTACATTTCATAGCAAGATTTGTTACCTCCTCCTTTGTTTTCCCTCTACCATCACTTCCCTCCCGACCTCCCCAATACCTCCTGACCCCACTCACATTGTAAAGTTCGTTTTCAACATAGTGTCCTGTGCATCTTGTCTTCACAATGGGTCAGCCTGTATCTTCATTTAAGCGTTCCTTCCAGTCCCCATATTACAAAAATATACATACAAGTTGCAGAACACTGGCATCAAATCCAGTAAAACAGGGTTTATACTGTTGGGGAAGTACATACAAGAGAAACAAACATTCACATTGTTCATTATAAGTACATTAAAAACACTAGCACTAGCAAGCAAGAAAAAAAAAAAAAACAGTGTCCCTGTCGGGGTACATTTTGCTTAACATTATCGCATGTGGTCATATGTATATAGACTTTGACTTATGTTTGTCATAGACATGTACTAGCCTTTGCAAAAAAGGGAGACCATGGGACCTATGTTTCCTTGGGCTGGCTTACTTCAACTATAACTTTTTCCAAGTCTCTCCCGTTCCTAACAAATGAGGCAATGTCATTCTTTCTGATGGAGGCATAACAATCCATTGTGTATATATACCACATTTTCTTGATCCATTCATCTGAGGGGCATCTGGGTTTTTTCCATAACTTAGCTATGGTAAATAATGCTGCAATAAACATGATTGTGCTGGTAGCTTTGGTATGACATTATTTGTGATCATTTGGGTAAATGCCTAAAAGTGGGACTGCTGGGTCATAATGGAGCTATCTGTGGAGTCTTTTGAGGAATCTCCATACTGCTTTCCAGAGTGGTTGAACAGTTTACACTCTCACCAACAATTCAGTAGTGTTGCCTTTTGGCACATCACCTCCAGCATCTGTGGTTACTATATTTCTTGATTATAGCCATTCTAACTGGGGTGAAATGGAATCTCAGTGTTGTCTTGATTTGCATTCTTTTATGGCTAGAGAAGCTGAGCATTTTGTCATATATCTATTGGCCATTCTTATTTCCTCTTCAGAGAAGTCTCTAAGTCTTTAGCCCATTTTTTAATCAGGCAATTGTTTCTTTGAGGATTTGTTGTTGGGGATTTAGTTTTTTGAGTTCTAAGTATATTTTAGATATGAGACCCTTGTCCATTGTTTGGCTAGTGAAGATTTTCTCCCAGTCCGTGGGCTTTCTGTTAATCTTGCTAGCTATGTTCTTAGCCTTGCAGAAGCTCTGCACTTTCATGCAATCGCATTTGCCCAAACATTCTTTGATTTGTTGTGCTTCTGGATCTCTATTAAGAAAATTTCGGCCTGTGCCTAGGAGCCCTAGAGTTTCTCTTATTCCTTTCTGTAATGTTTTTATGGAATCTGTCTTTATTTCGAGGTCTTTGATCAAATTGGAGTTGATTCTGGTGCAGGGTGATATATACAGATTTAGTTTTCTACATGAATTTACCCAATTTTGCCAACACCATTTATTGAAAACGCTGTTTTTTTCCTTTCCATTCAATATCTTTAGCACTCTCATGAAAGATTAAGTGGTTATAGGCCTGTGGGTTCATTTCTGGGTCTTCAGTTTTACTCCCTTGATCCTCAGGTTAGTTCTTGTGCCAGTACTAAGTTGTTTTGATTACTATGGCTTTGTAGTTGAGTTTGAAATTTGAAATTGATATTCCTCCAGTGCTGCTTTTTCAACTAAGGCTTGTTTTTGCTATTCTGGGGCTTTTATTGTTCCATATGATTTTTTGGATTAATTCTATTTCAATGATGAATGAAGTTGAGATATTGATAGGTATCACATTGAATTTGTAGATAAACTATGGTAGTATAGCCATTTTCACGATGTTTATCCTCCCAATCCTGGAGAATGGAAGGTTTTTCCACTTTCTTAGTTCTCCTTTACTTTCCTTTTTCAGATTATTAAAGTTTTCATCATACAGGTCCTCTACCTCTTTTGTTATGTTAACCCCTAAGTGTTTTCTTTTGTGGGGATATTAAAAAAGGGGTTGCTTTCCTAATTTCAGCCATGCTCCTCTCATTATTGGGTTACAGGAAAGCTATTGATTTCTGAGTGTTAATTTTATACTCTGCTACTTTGCCAAAGTTTCCGATCAAGTAATTGAGATTTGACATTATGGGGTTTAAATACAAGATCATGTCATCTGCAAAGAGGGAGAGTTTTACTTCATTTTTCCCTATTTGGATCCCCTTTACGTCAGCATCTTGTCTTATTGCTCTAGCTAGGCATTCTAATACTAGGTTGAAGAAGAGAGGAGGGAATAGACATCCTTGTCTTTTTCCTTAATTTAGAGGAAATTGTTTTAACTTTTCACCATTAAGTATAATGCTGGCTGTAGGTGGGTTATAGACATCCTTTATCATATGGAGGAATGTTCCATGGATTCCTAATTTATCCAGAGCCAGCATCATAGATTATTGGATCTAGTCAAAGCTTTTGCTGCATCTATTGGGATAATATGTGGTTTTTTTCCTTGCTCTTGTTGATGTGGTGGATTTTATTAATTGTTTTGTGTATATTGAACCAGCTTTACATCCCTGAAATAATCCTGTTTGATTGTGGTGTATGATTATTTTAATGAGTTGTTGAAGTCGATTGGCCAAGTTTTTTGACAAGTTTTGCATCAATGTTCATCAAAGAAATGGGTCGGTAGTTCTCTTTTTGATGAGACCCTGCCTGGTTTGGGGATGAGGTTTTGTGCTGAATTCATTAAAATAGTGTGGTAGAGAAGTTTTGCTTTCAATTTCATTGAAAATATGGCGGAGTATTGGTGTGAGTTCTGCTTTGAAGGCCTTGTCGAATCCAGTTGTAAATCCGTTCAGTCCGGGGCTTTTCTTTGGTGGGAGGTCTTTTATTGCTGCTTCTATTTCAATGCTTGATATGGGTCTGTTATGATTGTTTAAATCATCTTGAGTTAGTTTGGGCACGTCAATATTTGCTAGAAATTTGTTCATACATTTCTTATTTTCAAACTTACTATCATAAAGGTTTGAGAAGTATCCCCTTAATATATTGTGAATCTTGGCCGTTTCTGTAGTGATGTTTCCATTCTCATTTCTGAGTTTATTTGGGTGTGTACTCCTTTTTGCTCATAATATTTGCAAAGGGTCTGTCAATTTTATTAATTTTTTAATAACTCACTCTGTTTCGTCAGTTCTTTCTATAGTTTTTTACTCTAATTCAGTTAATTTGGATTTAATTTTAATTATATGTTTGTGTCTACTGGATTGAGGATTAGCTTGTTGTTCTTTTAAGGAGCTTTAGGTGCCTCATTAAATTGTGAGTTTCAGATCACTCCAATTTGTTAATGTAGGAACTCAGAGCTATAAACTTCCCTCTGACTACTGCCTTTTCTATGTCCCAGAGGAGCTGGTAATTTGTGTTAATTTTTGTTAATATCGTG